>NC_138751.1:41795250-42021390 GCF_965113315.1 Podarcis vaucheri | reverse complement strand
TCTCATCTCCTTGCACCATCCGACCCCAGCCCCACCTGTCCTCTTCCGGTTTTGCTGCCAAGTGGTGTGGATTCTGGGAAGGAGAGATAGGTGTCAGGAAGTGAGCCTGGGGACATATTTAGAAGGGGACAGGCAGGGCTGTGTTGATTTGGTGAAAAGCAGATCTTGTTGAGGGCAATGATGTGATGGAATGAAGACTCTCGTCACACGCAAATAAAATCAAATTGTCTCAACCCACAGATTTGCCTGGCTTCTCTTAGTCATTCATTTGTCTCTTCTTTTTTTGCTCTTAGCCCAATGACAACTTTAACACAACGCCACAAATTGCTATTGCTGGTGAAATGAGAATGTGGAAGCAAATCTACCTATTTCCGGAACTGTGATAGGTACAGAAAGGAGCACCTAAAATAATATGTGGGGAGGAAACACGCTAAAGTGTTTTGGGGGTGGTGGATTGGGAGGAGGCACCATAGAAGTTTATAAAATCATTCTCAATTTTATAGCTGGTCTAGTCCCCAGAAAGTAACAAGAGATAATCTTAAATGCTCAAATTTAGTGGTTGCGAGACTGCTTTATGCTCATGATTGTAAATCTAAAGAGATATTTGGAACAAGAATGATTTTTTTACCAAATGTTCAATAGGTTCAGAATAGACAGGATGAACTGGACAAAATAGTACTGGACAGAGTTGACAGACAAAGGGAAATGTTGAGGCAGCAGTGACATCTAGGGGCATTTTGTGGAACTTCATCATATCCAAACACCCTGAGCATTCTACTGTAAAACAACATTTGCATACTTCTGAGTATTTGAAACTAAAATATAATATAATATAATTAATATAATAATATACATTACAATATATACAGAATTATTTACTGATTAAAATATTTATAAAGTATCAGGGAGGTGTGCAGTAATATAAACCACTTAGAAAAACTTTAAAAGCAATACAAAGCCACCATGTAAACAATTGGTTACCTGAGTATTTTTTTAATTTAACAAAATCTGCACGGGCCTTACAGCATTAAAAAAAAAAAGTATTCAAGAGGCGGCTGAAAATAATAAAAAAAATGAGATTGCAGAATGCCTTCATAGCATCGGTGACACAAAATGCTTGACTTCTGATTGTGACCAGAAGTATCATACCCAGTGCTTTTTCCCCTGGGGGTACGCAGGGGTACGCATAGCCCTAAAACTCTTGTGCATGTTTGTACTTTTGTCCAGTTACTGTATTTATTTTCCCCAATTTGAACTATAGAATGGTGATTTTCTTGAGTCAAAATGAGAGTACCCCTAAACATTTTTTTTAGAAAAAAAAGCACTGATCATACCTATATACAATTACCGTATTCTTCCATGTATAAGCTGAGGTTATTTTATTTTAAAAATATGCTTAAAAAATGGGGGTGGTCTTATATACAGATAGTGGAGAGGTGGGACTGGCGATTGGTGGCTGCCACGAGCAAGAGATTGTCAGCAGTGTTTGTGTGGGTGAGACGATGTCCACTGGCTATAGGCTGCAGCGGCCATTGGGCGGGCGCTTGGCGCTTCTTTTTGGCGTGCGGACGATTGGTTGTTTCGTCAATGTGCCTGTGATTGGCTGTGGTGGTCCTGCGGGTGAGTGTTTTTTGACACCCCCCCCCAAAAAGCTCCACAACTCTTGGCAATCTCCTCCCATTTCCTCTATTTTTTGTAGTCCCAAAAAAGAGGGGACATCTTATACACGGGGACGTGTTATACACAGAAAAATATGGTACATCTTTACTGCAGGTGGTTGGTGGCGTAGAGGGAGGGAAGTCAAAGGAGAGCAACTTTTCCCGTAAACGAATTTACAGCAAAACTGAGAATCAAACCAAGGACTTCTTGTTTTGTAGCCCCAAATGCAACCTTTTGCACATTTACTCAGAAGTAAGTCTCAGGGTGGCGCTGTGGGTTAAACCACAGAGCCTAGGACTTGCCGATCAGAAGGTCGGCGGTTCGAATCCCAGCGACGGAGTGAGCTCCCATTGCTTGGTCCCCGCTCCTGCCAACCTAGCAGTTCGAAAGCACATCAAAGAGCAAGTACATAAATAGGTACCCCTCTGGCAGGAAGGTCAACGGCGTTTCCGTGCGCTGCTCTGGTTCGCCAGAAGCAGCTTAGTCATGCTGGCCACATGACTTGGAAGCTATACTCACTCCCTCGGCCAATAAAGCGAGATGAGCGCCGCAACCCCAGAGTCGGTCACGACTGGACCTAACAGTCAGGGGTCCCTTTACCTTTACCTTTAAGTCTCAGTGAGTTCAGTGAGGCTTCTTCCAAGACAGGTAAAGCCACTCCTACTGCCCTGTGATCATGGGGTGAAGGAGGTCGGGATAAAAATGCGTGAAACAGATCAATCTTTGTGAGCTTTGTAACATTGCTGGGCGTCTTTGCCAGCCTGCATAAAATGGACCATTCTGGTCTCATGGCCATGTGTTCCTCCTACTGCTTCACTCCCAAGGATGACAGCAAGCTTGTTCAACACAGACTTGCGCCTTTTTTATTTTGGATAGTGATTTTCTACAACATGTGCTCTGTTTGGATCACTCGCTGCTCTATGACATCATCGGGCTGGAACCTCTCAAACAACAGTTGCCACCCAAGTGGCGGCGGTGGTGGTGAAAAACATGGCACTGGTGGAGAACCATTGATGTGAACTCTCGTGGCCCTGCTTCCACCAGCCGTAACACCTGAGCTGCCTTGGGGGAAATGGAAGCCCTGGTCTCCACTCCAACCCCATATTTCTGCTCCTAGCTGTACCTCCCCGTTGATGGTTCATCTTATCCTAGGCCCTCGAACGCTATCCAACAAGATCGCTGATCCCTACGGCTTCTGACCAAGTGAGTTGTGGTTCTGAGGGACCGGAAAAGGAGGCAGTCTTCTGTTGGTGCTCCTCCTGTTCCTTTGATTCTTTCTGCCTCCACTCGCTCTGGATGAAGGGCCATTGAAGAAGTGCTCAATGATTTCTTTTCCACCTCCAGTGAAGAGAACCTTGTTGTGTGCCCTTCATCTTTTCTGTTGACCAGTTTTGGTTGCCATCCCTGCTAATGTGGAAGGAGTACATCTCCCTGCTGTGGTTCCTGGAAAATGGATGACATCATCAACAGAGTTAGCAGGTAATTGGAGCTGTTAAAGGTTACCCTGTGGGACGCGGGTGGCGCTGTGGTCTAAACCACAGAGCCTAGGGCTTGCCGATCGAAAGGTCAGCGGTTCGAATCCCCGCGACGGGGTGAGCTCCTGTTGCTCTGTCCCAGCTCCTGCCCACCTAGCAGTCTCAAAGCACGTCAGAGTGCAAGTAGATAAATAGGTACCGCTCCAGCGGGAAGGTAAACGGCATTTCCGTGCACTGCTCTGGTTCTCCAGAAGCAGCTTAGTCCTGCTGGCCACATGACCCGGAAGCTGTATGCTGGCTCCCTCAGCCAGAAAAGCGAGATGAGCGCCACAACCCCAGAGTCGGTCATGACTGGACCTGGTCAGGGGTCCCTTTACCTTTAAGTTTACCCAGCTATTGATATACCCCTAATTAGGGTGATCAACTTGCTTTTTGATAATACTTTATTCTCAGGAAGTCAGTCTAAACATTTTGGGATTGCCCTGCCCTTCAAGAAAGGAGGGTAAGGAAAATGGCTCCTAGACCAAAGGTGCTTTTTCCTGTGTGATGTGAGGGAGAAGAGAAAGAACAATTTAGTTCTGTCTGAGCACCATCAGATCGAGGTAAAAAAGGTAAAGGACCCCTGGACGGTTGAGTCCAGTCAAAGGTGACTATGGGGTTGGGGTGCTCATCTGGCTTCAGGACGAGGGAGCCACCGTTTGTCCACAGACAGCTTTCCGGGTCATGTGGCCAGCGGGACTAAACCACTTCTGGCACAACGGGACACTGTGACAGAAATCAGGGTGCACAGAAATGCCATTTACCTTCCTGCCGTAGCAGTACCTATTTAACAACAACAACAACAACAACAACAACAATTTTTTATTTATAACCCACCCTCCCAGCCGAAGCCGGGCTCAGGGCGGCTAACAACAATAAAATAATACAACATTCTAAAATCATTTCATTATAAAATTAATTCAAATCAAATTGATGGCAACCATTGGGCTAGAGTTCTGTGAGGATTGCCAAAGGAGGGGGTCAGGATGTGCCTTGGCCAAAGGCCTGGTGGAACAGCTCTGTCTTGCAGGCCCTGCAGAAAGATGTCAAGTCCCGCAAGGCCCTAGTCTCTTGGGACACAGCGTTCCACCAGATCAGAGCCACAGCCGAAAAAGCCCTGGCTCTAGTTGCGGCCATCCTAACCTCTCTGTGGCCTGGGACCTTCAAGATGTTTTTGTTTGAAGACCGTAAATTCCTCTGTGGGACATACCAGGAGAGGCGGTCCTACTTTATCTACTTGCACTGGTGTGCTTTTGAACTGCTAGGTTGGCAGGAGCTGGGACTGAGCAACGGGAGCTCACCCCGTCTCAGGGATTCGAACCTTTTGATCAGCATGCCCAAGAGGCTTGGTGGTCTAGACAAGCACTGAGGTAGCAGGGAATGATACTATGAGCAACTATGAGTATATACAGTAATTCTGAAAAAAATAGGAAGACAAACAAAGACAAAAAGGAACAATTCCAAGAATAGAGGGGGATTATTTATGACAAATCCCAAGAGTCCTTACGTACTTCCTTCTACTTGTCACTTATTAAGGGTTATTTATGACATTTTTTGATCCTGAGTATGACAAGGATAAGGACGCGGGTGGCGCTGTGGGTTAAAGCCTCAGCGCCTAGGACTTGCCGATCGAAAGGTCGGCGGTTCGAATCCCCGCGGCGGGGTGCGCTCCCGCTGCTCGGTCCCAGCGCCTGCCAACCTAGCAGTTCGAAAGCACCCCCGGGTGCAAGTAGATAAATAGGTACCGCTTACCAGCGGGAAGGTAAACGGCGTTCCGTGTGCTGCGCTGGCTCGCCAGATGCAGCTTTCTCACGCTGGCCACGTGACCCGGAAGTGTCTCCGGACAGCGCTGGCCCCCGGCCTATAGATGTGAGATGGGCGCACAAACCCCAGAGTCTGTCAAGACTGGCCCGTTCGGGCAGGGGTACCTTTACCTTTACCTATGACAAGGATAAGGAAATAACCGCTTCTTATGACCTGTGAAACATGAGGTTAATTTTTGGAATAAATTACCAGTCCCTTACTCTGTGTGCTGTTCTAGATGAGTGGTTCCCAAATCTCCCCATCTTCCTGAGGGTTTTGGCAGACCACTTAACAATGTGGTCTGTCAAGTAATGTGCTATATGATTTCTAATTGTATTTTGACACACAAGCTGTGGACTGTCTGAATGAAGCTTGTGAAACCAAGGCTCGCCCATATTGCCTATTCCCTTGTTGTAGTTTTTGTTATTGCTGCTGGAGGTTTTTTGCACATTCATGGTATCCTCGCCACTAATGGCGTTATCCAACCATATTATAGTATTGTGTTTTCATTCATGTTTGTCACTGGGCTTATTTTTCCTTCCCTCGC
The DNA here is from genome assembly GCF_965113315.1 of Podarcis vaucheri. Classification (NCBI taxonomy): domain Eukaryota; kingdom Metazoa; phylum Chordata; class Lepidosauria; order Squamata; family Lacertidae; genus Podarcis; species Podarcis vaucheri. The sequence continues at coordinate 42,015,867 of NC_138751.1, read as the reverse complement.
AGTAACCAACAAGACAAAAATGAGCAAGCTGAGGAGAAGAACAGACTCCAAGAACTAAATGAGCAGGTCAAAGAGATCAGCGAACTTCAGGAGCCAAATTTCGAAGGCGATAAACCCCCAGAGGTATCTGAGCAGGATCAGGAGAACTTATTTGACCAGACCGAAGAGAGCAGTGAACTTGCAGCGCCAGATCTTGAAGAAATTAAAATCCAAGAACTAGCTGAGGAGCAGGATCAGAAGAACAAGGCACAAGGCCCAGATGAGCAGGCCAACGATGATAATCCTCAAGATCTAAAGGACAGGGTTGAGGAACGTGTGAAAACATCACTGCTGCACCTCCCTGGTAAAGAGCCCTCCCTGTATCCTCTTTCCAGGATACCAGATTTTTATTTGGCAGAACTGCAGGATGGACTACAAATCTCCTCTGCCTCTCAACCTCAATTGGATGAGTAAGTAACGTTCTGGCATTGTGGCAGAAATCTTGTGCTTCACATTTGATTCCTTAAGTTGTCCCTAGCGTTGCCAACTTCAGCACCAAGCGACAGCATCCAGCACCATCCTTTGTGTGAGGAATGTCCCAAATGGATTTACATTAATTTATTAACTTATAAAGAGAATTATATGAAAATGATGTATAGGTGGTATTTAGCACCAGTTAAGTTGGCAAAAATGTACAAAACTAGAGAAAATAAGTGTTGGAAATGTAAAGAGGAAGAAGGTACGTTTCATCATATGTGGTGGCAACGTTATCATCATATGTGGTGGCAAGATTATTAAAAAAAATATGGGAAATGATATATAATGAGTGGGGGGGGGGGAGTTAAGAATAACCTTTGTTTAAAAAAACCAGAAGCCTTTTTATTAGGTATTACAGGAATGGATCTACCTAAAGAATATAAGAATTTGTTTATGTATGCAACAACGGCCACCCGGATATTGCTAGCCCAGAATTGGAAAGAAGAAGTCATCTCTACCAAGGAAGATTAGCAAATTAAGTTAATGGAGTATGCTGAAATGGCTAAATTAACCAGGAAACTTAGAAATCAAGATGACAACAAATATAAAAAAATGGGAAATGTTTATTGCATATTTACAAAAGCAATGTACACAAGTTAATACATTAGCAGGATTAAAACAACAACACTTGAAATGTTATAGACAAGGTTTAAAATTGGAGGTAATCAGAGATAAAGACTTTGTTGACATGCATGAATCAAAATAATACAAAGGAACCAGGATGGAAGGGAAGGAAGTTGGGGGAATTCAAGTAATCCCATAATATGGATTCAATACTGACTGTGTATATAGTTGTTTGAAATGTTTTATTTTATGCTTCTTTCTTTAATGCAAGGTTTTTGTTTTTGTGAGAAATAATAATTTTTTGTATAATCTTTTTATTATCTTGCTAACCATTGCTCTCTTTTTTGGTAAAAGTAACATGAAGGGCTGGTATTCACATCTTGGGGTGGGAGGAAAGTGTTGTGGGTGCCAGCGTGAAACAGCAGCTGTGAGCAGCAAACAAGGAGAAGAGGTGACGGCACCCTGTTCTGGTGAGTACTGTCAGGGCCGACTTTAACATATGCGCCACAAGGGTGCAAAGATCTGCTCAGCACCCCCAAATTTAGTTAATTTCGTGTGAATGATGCCATTGAGAATGACAAGTGCCACCGTTGAGTCTGACAAACGCCGCCATTGTGAATGACAAGCACTGGCGCGGCGTGACTTTGGTAAATGAGCGCACAAAGTCTAAAGTCCTTTAGTGAAACAGTAGGTATACATTTTGGTAATACCTAGGTATATATGTATTTTGTTTTTCTAGCTTGATCAAAATTATTATTTCATAACAGGTAGACAGTTAAGAGCTTAGTGGTTTCAGCGGCAGGCATCCGGCGCCCCCCAGAATTCAGCACTCGGGTGTCCCACACCCCTTGCACCCCTGGGTAAAGACGGCCCTTAGTACTATCACAAAACAAGGTTTTAAGAACTCCAGAGACCCTGCATGAGCTCAGCCAGTAGCTTTGTATGGGTGTTAAATAGGATGAGGGACAGAACCATAGCTGTCAACTTTTCCCTTTTCTTGCGAGGAATCCTATTCGGAATAAGGGAATTTCCCTTTAAAAAAGGGGAAAGTTGCCAGCTATGGACAGAACAGATCCCCGAGCAGCTGCCACCCAGCTCAAATGCCAGGGGGTGTGTTAAGTTGGGGGCGAACATATCAGATGACACAGCGATTCTTCCAAAGCAGCTCTTTATTTTTAAGCTGGAACAGAACTGAGGAGGTCAGTCAGCCTGCTTATATAGAGCTCCAGAACAATTGTAACTGTTGCAACTTTCTAAAACTATCCAATCACAGAACGTCACTTTTCGATCCTTCATTTGCATACAAACTATCCAATCACTGAACGTTACTTTCGATCCTTCATTTGCATACAAACTATCCAATCACTGAACGTCACTTTCGATCCTTCATTTGCATACAAACTATCCAATCACTGAACGTCACTTTCGATCCTTCATTTGCATAACTATCTACAGTATCCCCCTGCTGGCCCAGGGTGAGAACATCAGTACATAACAGGGTGAGCTGAAATTCCTCTTGTCTGGGCTGAACTGTAAGCTGCTGTCCGAGATGAGATGAGCGAGGACCTGGGAAGGAAGCCAGTGGGTCAGAGCTGCAGCATTAAGTCAGAAATTGGGACGAAAGAGTGAGCCAAATAAAACACAGGGAAAGCTAAGTCGGCCTCGTTGCTCAGGCAGCATCTAATTCTAACAGGAAGCTAGTTATAATCCTGTAAAAGAGGCTCAAAAGGCCACCCATTCTTAACTACTTGGGCAGACACTCCAAAAAATAGCAGAACCACTCAAGAATATTGTCCGCAGTTACTGATACCAAATGCTGCTGAGAGATCCAGGTGAATCAACAGCATCATTCCGCCCCAGTGGCGTAGCGTGGGTTGTCAGCACCCGGGGCAAGGCAAGTAATTTGTGCCCCCTAACCCGTGGATTTGCGCCCCCTAACCCATGGATTTGTGCCCCCTAACCCTAACCCCCAGATGTTGAGCCCGGTGCGGCCGGCCCCCCCTGCACCCCCCACGCTACGCTACTGTTCCGCCCCTGCCTTTCTCCTGAAGTAGGTTGTCTAAGGAAGAAGCTGGCATCCCTACCAGAGGATTGCAAGCTATGGGGTGGGGAAAGAAGGGTGTTTTCCTCCTTTCAGAATTTCCTCAATTGCACCCTGAATTCGCTAACATCTAAGATGACCCTCTGCTCAGGCTAAAGCTATAAAAAGACAGTTTGAGAGGAATAGTTTTTGTTATGTATTCAGTGGTCTGTGTTTGCCTGAGCCTAAGTCTGGACAAAGGATTCTGAGCACCTGCGTTCTGATTCGATACATGATGTCCAATCACAGAAAATTTCAGGATTTGGGCCTCTGACACTGGCCCTTGAACCCTGAGTCGTGATTCGCAGCTTGGAAGTTTAGACAGCCAATCACATTGGGAGTGGGAGTGGCCCAGGCTTTCAGGAATGTAGATAAGCAGTTGCTTTGCCCCTGTTTCCCAGTTTTCTAGTTCAAGAAAGGTTCTTGCTGCTATCAACGTGTCTTGCCTTGTGGGAACCCACCAACACTTCAGTTTTCTTTTTCTTTCTTTTTCGTTTTGCAAAAAAAAAAAAAAAAATATTTGGTTTTACATATTAGAATTTACAATCATACCAACAACATATTTAAAAGTACAAGATTCCCACAGATCTCTAGACTTCCCACCTCCCTCTTTGTGGGTCCCATTGTTAAGCCTTTTCTGCTACATCTTTTATAATAATCCAAATTTTTATAACTCCATTATATCCATAGTTCTTGTTACATTACAAGTGTTATTAAAATCCCGCTAACAATTTTAACTGTCTACAGTGATCTCTTAGGTAAAATATAAATTCCCCCCATTCCTTATTAAAGCTTTGATTTTCCTGATTTCAGATCTTTCTGCTCATTTTTGCCATTTCAACGTAGTCCGTCAACTTAATCTGCCATTCCTACTGAGAGGAATAGTTTCTGTTCATGCCTGTGACTGGACTAATTCTTTCCTCCTCCCTTGCTACAGAATTCCACAACACCAAGCTATAGATGGCAAACTCCCAGACCTGAAGGAGGAGGTTGAGGAAGCTTCGGAGGGTCTGATGGAGAAACCGACACAACAGCCTCAAGACAAAAAATTAAAGCCGCCTTCTGTTACCACCATTGTGGATTTAAAACCGCAGGCCAAAAAGAAGCAGAAGGATTCCCTCTCCTACGTCTCTGCTAGATCCACTTATTCCATGTAAGAAGAAGTAGAGAGCTGGGACCGAAGATGGCCTACAGTTCATGGCTGAGCTCAGGAACCCTCCAAGTGTCCCTATTTTCCAGGGACAGTCCTGGATTTACAGACGCCATCTTGGTCTCTGATTTGATCCCAGGATGTCCCACTTTTCTTTAGGATGGCCCTACTTCCATCAGTGTAATGTTGTAGGATATGGTAGGGTGTCCCTCTTTTCATCAGAGAAATGTTGGTGGGTATGGAGTTAGGCAACTCCCTGAACCGAGGAGATAACTAACTATACAACCTTTAGAAGACATCTGAAGGCAGCCCTGTATAGGGAAGTTTTCAAATGTTTAATGTTTTATTATGATTTTATATCTGTTGGAAGCAACCTGGAGTGACTGGGGCAATCATTATTATGGAATAGGTAAAGGTAAAGGGACCCCTGACCATTAGGTCCAGTCGTGAGCACTCTGGGGTTGCTGTGCTCATCTTGCTTTAATGGCCGAGGGAGCCAGCGTACATCTTCCGGGTCATAATTTATTATTTATACCACGCTCATCTGGCTGAGTTTCCCCATGTGGCCAGCATAACTAAGCTGCTTCTGGCAAACCAGAGCAGCACACGGAAACGCCGTTTACCTTCCCGCCGGAGCGGTACCTATTTATCTACTTGCATTTTGATGTGCTTTCAAACTGCTAGGTTGGCAGGAGCTGGGACCGAGCAATGGGAGCTCACCCCGTCGTGGGGATTCGAACCGCCAACCTTCTGATCGACAAGCCCTAGGCTCGGTGGTTTAGACCACAGCGCCACCCGCGTCCCTATTATGGAATAAGATGCAGTGGCGTAGCGTGGGGGTGCCAAGGGTGCCGACCGCACCGGGCGCAACATCTGGGGGGGCGCGAGTCCAGAGGGAAGGGACAAGTTCCTTCCTCCGCCGGGCTCCCCGCAGCCACCGCCAGCCTTGCGCCCTAGCGCGCGCGCGCCCCCCGCCGCCGCTGCGGCTGCGCTCCACTCACTGCTCGCAGGAGGAGCAGCCGCTGCAGCAGCGCCGACGCCGCCGACGCCTGGCCGGCACGGGCAGCCTCCGCACCCCGACGCGCCACCGGGCCTCGCCGCGCCCTGCGCTCCCCAAAAACCTCCGAGAGGAAGCCGGTGGGCGGGCGAGGCCCGGCTAAGCCTCTCGCCAGCGGGTTAAGAGGCTTTCGGTTTTGTCAGCAAGTTTGGCGGGCTTGCTCACGAGTAAATGAGTGGTGGATCATCCCCCTAAGGGTGTGTGTGTGTGCTAAAGAAAGGCTTCTGGTTTAAGTTCTTTGTTACGCTGAATGTTTATCTTTTAAAGATACATAGTAATAATAAAAATAAATGAGAAAAACGAAAGGCGTTGGATTTTGCTGTGCATGGTGCCCTTTGGGAACTGGCAAGGTGGGTTTTGAAGCTACTGCTGCAGAGTGGCGTAGCGTGGGGGGTGCAGGGGGGCCCGGCCGCACTGGCCGCAACATCTGGGGGTTAGGGTTAGGGGCGCAAATCCACTGGTTAGGGGGCGCAAATTACTTGCCTTGCCCCGGGTGCTGACAACCCACGCTACGCCACTGATAAGATGCCCCTATTTTCATCAGAGAAATGTTGAAGAGTATGAATCTGTAAATACCCTCCTAAAGAAGGCCATCTTCTTGCAATGATATAGATACACCAAGTATTTATCAGAATTAAGTTCCTTTTTGAAGACAGATGGATAAAAGGAAGGAGAGAACTTTCTCTGATGTGCTGCCATTTTCCATAGGCGATCTGTACAGAATTTGCCAGTGCCTGTAAAGGTCCCTCTTCAGAGACCCCCTTCTCCCAAAGTAAAACCTGAAACTGTTGATAAAGGAACTCAGGTAAGATGAATATTGACTTCTGCCAATATTACGCAGCCAATAAGATGAATATTGACTTCTGCCAATATTACGCAGCCAATCCAGTGCAATGGGCAGGCGGGTTGGTATTCCGTAGTGATGCATGGCATCGTGGCATGTTCACAGTTCAGGAAATCAAATCGCACAGCTCAGTGCGGCCAGTGAAGTGGCAAACAGTACAGTGGTGCCTCGCAAGACGAAAAGAATCCGTTCTGTGATTCTCTTCGTCTAACGGTTTTTTCGTCTTGCGAAGCAAGCCCATTGAAGGATTAGCGGATTAGCGCTATTAGCAGCTTTTAGCGGCTTATCTGCTGATCGGATCAGCTGATAAGCGGCTTAGTGGCTTAGAAAAGGGGGGGGAGGGAAAAAAAACAGCAGGAACTTGCAAGACATTATCGTCTTGCGAAGCAAGCCCATAGGAAATTCGTTTTGCGAAGCACCTCCAAAACGGAAAACTCTTTCGTCTAGCAAGTTTTCCGTCTTGCAAGGCATTCGTCTTGCGGGGCACCACTGTATGCAGTTGAAATGCCACTGGCAGAATTTGAACACATATTGATAATGCTGGGTAATAAACGGGTGCTGCTTTTAATGGCCCCATAAGCAGCTGCCGCGGTGGGTCCAGGCCCCTTGCATAATTCTTCTCTGTCGGGATGTGTTGGCTGCTTGAAAAGTTTGCAGCATAGCCCCCCAACCTGTGGTGAGGTGGTGCTCCCAACCATCCCACTGTGGCAGAGCTGGGGGTCCCATGGTCCTCCACCAGCCAGAATGGCCAATAGTCTGGGATGCCTGGGATTTCCCAGTGACAATTATTCACACATAAGAACTAGTCACAACATCTAGTAATATGCAGATTGGGCTTGCCGCATGGTCCTGGCCCCCTTCTACACCTCTCATGTGTTCACTGTATGCACAGTTGTTATGGGAATGTTAAGGATAGTAGGAAAGGATATATTGAATAAGTATTGTCCTTCCTTCACTCACACTAGTAACTGATGTAGCAGAGCAGATTCCCCTCAATATAGCTGGAAGCTAGTTGGCAGATTCGTTTGAATCTCTTCGTTAAGATTATTTCCTGGTGTCCCCTTTAAACCCTCTTAGAAGAATAAAGACACAAGAGTCGCTTCTGAGTAAAGTAACAAAAAGTTTACAATGGTACCTCAGGTTAAGTACTTAATTCATTCTGGAGGTCCATTCTTAACCTGAAACTGCTCTTAACCTGAAGCACCACTTTAGCTAATGGGGCCTCCTGCTGCTGCCGCGCCACCAGAGCCCGATTTCTGTTCTTATCCTGAATCAAAGTTCTTAACTTGAAGCACTATTTCTGGGTTAGAGGAGTGTGTAACCTGAAGCGTATGTAACCCGAGGTACCACTGTACTCGCATTTCAGTTTCCCGAAAGGCAGGCTTTACTTAGCGGTTACATAAAGAAAGAGACTGTGAGTTCATCTCATATGGAGACTGAACTCATGTGCTGCTGGCTGAGAGCCAGCAGACAGCAAAATTGCATTTAGATAACAAAATGGCTGCAGGAAAGCAGCCCAGCAGCAAAAGAACAGCAAGACAGCAAGATCAAGACTGAGAAAATGGCTGCATGGCTCGACTATTTTATGGAGTCAGCCAAAGCCACACCCATCTCCCAGATCACATGCAGTGGGAGTATGTTCCAGACCAGTGGAACAGGAAGTTACACTGACTGGATGTCCTCCTGCCTGTGCCCATTCTAGGGAGATAAGGAATGTTGTCTTTGACTGCTCCAGTGGATGATATCCCACAGTTGTCACCTGAAAATTGCTACTATAAGGACCTCTAAGATTGACAGTCATAGCCGCTGTCAACTAACAAGAGTTCTTCATATATTTCAACAGTGGGATAGTGATCAACATTGTTTGTAATCTTGGAATTGTCTTTTCTCTTGGGTTGAACAGTGCAAGCTGATGCTCATGCGGAAATTGCAGGTGCTTCCGAGGACGGCGTCCCCTCAGAGACGCCATGTACAGAGAGCAAAGCCCCCAACCGCTGATAAAGCGACCCAGGTGGGAGCCGAAATCTTTGCATATAACAAGGTGAATCTGGAGCCGGCCTACCTGTGAGGCAAGGCGAGGTAACTGCCTCAGGCAGGAGGAACCACAAAGGCAGCAGATCTTACCTCTAAGGAATGCATCGGCCGCTGCTGCTGCTGTAATAGCAGCAACAGCTGTGGTGCGCTCCTTGGAGACTGGATCTGTCACCTCCTCAGCAGCACCCCCATACCTTCTTCGCAAATAGGAGGTCTCCTGGTCTCTTCTCACCCCTAGGGAGAAAATGGTGGGGGTCGCCCTCTGGGATCTCCTGGGCTCTGCAACCCCCAGCCATGTAATTCTGGGTGAGTCCCCTTTTCTCCTACAATGACCTTTGATTTCCTCTTCAACCAGTGGATAAGGATGATTTGATTCTCTCTCTTGTTCCTGATGTAGATATTCACCTTTCTTTCCTGGCAACGAAGGGCACCATTTTGTGGTTCACCCCAGGTGCCAAAATGTATTGCGCCAGCCCTGGATGGCTCTAACCCTAGAAGCCCCACCTTGTTAAGCTGTCTTCACTCCAAGCTCCCCTCAGTGTTCTATAGCAAATACACATTGCCAGTGAATTAAACCATGGGACTGGTGCTGTTCTGCCAACAGAAGAACAGCCCTGGCTTTCCTAATAGCCCGTCACCTGCCTTTTGTTCTCCTAATGTCTCATCTCCCAGGCAATTACCTCATCAGGAAACTGGCCTGGTTTATATTTTAACATTTGCTGAATCCAGGGGTTCAGTGTCTGGCACCCAGAAACTCATAACAACGTTGCCAACCTGTCGTACCTTCAATTCCCGTTACCCTCCCTCTTTTACATGCAGAAAGCAGGACAGGTAAGTTATAGTGAAGAGAAGACGGAACTCAGGCTGCTTCAGTGATATCAGAGAGCCACAAGAACTTGTTGATATTTCCTTCCAGGAAGAGCAGTGTGACCTCATATGTCCTAAGAGCCATTTTATTTACCCTCTTTTGTGGCAGAGTTTATTTGCATGCATGGTATGGTTTGCCAGTCATAGGTTCCATACTTCATTATATATTTTTTCAGCTTAAAGAGCAATTCATACCACGATCCATTGGGATGATCTCTGGCCCAGTCAGCTTATACCCAGCATAGCATGGGCTATGCCAGGCAGAGGGCCTTCTTGGTAGTGGCACCCTCTCTGTGGAACCCTTCAGATGTGATGGAAATAAACAACTATCTGGCTTTTAGAAGACATCTGAAGGCAGCCCTGTTTTTAATGCTTGATGTTTTATGGAGTTTTAATTATTCTGCTGGGTATGAAGAAGGAGGAGGAGGAGGAGGAGGAGGAGGAGGAGGAGGAGAAGGAGAAGAAGATTATTCCAGGTCAACAAATATTATGTTGATGTAACTCCCTCTTTCCAGCTCAGCTGGGACTCGGCCACTTCAGCTGAGACTGGTGGACCTTTTTGCTAGTGTAAGCCCTGAAAAATGGGTATTCTAAGGGAGGGGCAGGACTGGGCATGGGGGGCAGGACTTATGCTGGATCCTGACTTGGTTCAGCTCAGTCATGTGACCTCAAAACAGGGCAGAACCTATGGCAGTGGAAAGGGTGCTGCTAAGTCAAGGTCTGTTTTAAAGGCTTGTTTCAGCCTCCTCTGCCAAACCTAGGCTGCATCAAGCAGCAGTACCTTTCATTCCTGAAAGGAGGTTAAAACAGGGGTAATTTACGCTGGTTTAGCTGAAGACAGCATAAGTTCCGCTGCTTTCTGTATACTTATGATCAAACTGCAGGACCACTCATCACTTTTGGCAATGCTAATTCGCAGTTAGGGATGCCAGAAGGTATTGGTTTGCATTCCGACCTGAGTTTGTCGCACGCAGCTGCAGTTCGGCTTCTGACAAAGAATACAGTCTTTGTCTCCCTGTCCACCATGGCAGACGTTTACATCATTAATCCCATAATTAATTGTGTTAATATTACATCATTCCACACCATTCATTACAGTGCAAATGAAAATCAATGCAACTGGAAAGGGGAATTTGTAATAAATTACAAATTGTTTGAGGACTGAAATAGCAAGAGCAAATGCTGATATTTGCTGAATCGATTTCCATTCTGGACACAGGACAAATAATTTCTGCTCCTGCTTCCGACTTCACTAAATGCAGTTGGTGATGCAATACTGATAAGCTTACTCTTTGAATATTTATCTTCCCCAACTAACTAGAAGCGCAACAACTTCAGCTGCTGTTTTGATAAGGCTACACACAGAGAAACACCAGCTTCCCAAAATCTCTCTCCAAGCTTTGGTTGTCACCATGAGATATCTTAAAGCCAAGAGATTTCTCCTTAATCTCAACCCCATCACTCCTTAACTATCTGAGATTGCTAGGCTGTAGCTCTGAGCATTTGCTGTAGCCACAACCTTGCCATCCTCACCAACAGATTAACTCCAACTATGGGAGGTTGGAGAAGAGACTGCCTGTTTTGATCAAAAAGAAGAAAACAAGGGAAACGACCATTAACAAGACTTTTCCAAGCAAGACCAAGCCATCCATCTTGCGTAAAGAAAGTGGCAGCTGTTATGACAAGTAAGAATCCCTGGTATAGTTAAGACCAGTGTGTTTTTTCCCCGGGGGGGGGGACGCAGGGGTACACATACCCCTAAACATTTTGTGAATCTTTGTATTTTTGTCCATTTACTGTATTTATTTTTCCCAGTTTGAACTATAAAATAGTGGTCTTCTTGAGTCAAAATGAGATTACCCCCTAAACATTTTTTTTTCTTTTTAAGGAAAAAAGCACTGGTTAAGGCAAACTTCTCCACCCTTCCTCCATCAATTTATTTTGACACTTTCTCTGTATTGTTTTTTCGCACTTGCTAAAAGCTAAATTGTTTAGACAAGCCTACCCAGATATGTAAGAGAGGCATGCAAGGAGGTGGGTGGCAGAATCAACTACCGTTTATATGTATACCTGGATTTATTTTTAAGGTCAGCTTGTTTTTGATTTTTATTGATAACTTTAATGTATATTTTATATTCAGTGTAAGCCTCTTAGACGTTTCTACAATTAAGAGGTATACACATATTAGAAATGAATGACAATTTAATTCTATTGCAACTCATCTTCGCCCATATTTATGCAAGTCTGCCAGCTCGGCTGTTCAGACCAGGAGTGGTGATTTCTCATCAATTTGCCTCTGATCTTGTCAATTTCCTCGATCGACGCAAAAGCACTTAAGCAGTATAAGAAGAGGAAAAGCCCTGCTGGATCAAAGGCCATCAAGTCAAGAATATGTTCTCCCAGGGGGCAAAGAAAGATGCTCATGGGAAGCCAATAAGCAGAACTTGAACACAGTACCACTTGTCTAAAATCTTGTTCGATGTGAAGAGTGTAAGAAAATATTTCCACTGGTTGGTCCTCCTCTTGCTCCTTTATTGGAGGGACCCAGTCACCAGTGGCAAACTTTGGGAGTAAGGCAGGTAAGGATACACCTGGCTTTGGGAAGGAGGTGGAAGGGCTCTGGCAGAGTCCTAGAGCCCTTCCATCTCCTTCCCAAAGCTGGGAAAGTGCTAACTAGGGTTTGGGAAGGAACAAGGAGGACTCTGGGACCCTATCTCCTCCTCCCCGAAGGCCAGTGCCTCACATAGCGGGCTTTGAGATGGTAGCTCCCATTGCGTGCTCACCATTCGCAGAGCCCTAAGTCCGCCCCTGCAGTCACTCATGGAAGTCTGAGGTTAATTAAGCCACGCGGGTGGCGCTGTGGGTTAAACCACAGAGCCTAGGACTTGCCGATCAGAAGGTCAGCGGTTCAAATCCCCGTGACGGGGTGAGCTTCCGTTGCTCTGTCCTAGCTCCTGCCAACCTAGCAGTTCGAAAGCACATCAAAGTGCAAGTAGATAAATAGGTACCGCTCTGGCAGAAAGGTAAACAGCGTTTCTGTGTGCTGCTCTGGCTCGCCAGAAGCGGCTTAGTCGTGCTGGCCACATGGCACAGCTGTACGCTGGCTCCCTCGGCCAATAAAGCGAGATGAGTGCCGCAACCCTAGAGTCGGTCACGACTGGCCTAATGGTCAGGGGTCCCTTTTACCTTTACCTAGGCAGTGGAAGACAGGAGTGCCTGGCGTGCTCTGGTCCATGGGGTCACGAAGAGTTGGACACAACTAAACGACTAAACAACAACATATTTCACCCGGAGTGGTGGGGTTTTGCATTCCTCTGCTTGCTCCCACACCACTTCTTGTAGTCCCTGCAGTTTCCACCCACATAATGAAGAGTTGAGTGCAAGGTTATATCCTCTGCTAGCAATACACCCCCAGGCATTGCCAGCATGCTATGCAACCCATAATCTGTCCTAGGTGGGATCTAGAAACATATTTTTTTAAAAAAAATGCTGTGAAAATGCTTTTTTAAAAACACGTTTTGAAAAATATATGGAATTTGCCACATACTGTATATGGAAATATATGGAATTTGCCTCACCATCGCCATCTAGGGCCACATTTGTATAATGCACTCAAAACATTGTATTTGCAGCTGTATGGCTGAGTCCTCTATCACATTGTAGACGGCAGCCCTTCACTGACATTAGGCTTAAAGGAAGGAGGGCCAGATTTAGGTTTGATGAGGCCCTAAGCTACTGAAGGTAATGGTGCCCTTTATATGTCCAGCTGTCCTTTGTCAACAACAAATTGTCGCTGTTTTTTGTGTTGAATAGATGCTATATGGTGATTTATGGACATAATACAGGCATGGCCAAACTTGGCCCTCCAGATGTTTTGGGACTACAACTCCCACCATCCCTAGCTAACAGGACCAGTGGTCAGGGATGATGGGAATTGTAGTCCCAAAACGGCTGGCGGGCCGAATTTGGCCACCACTGACTTAATAGGTATCTAAAGCCATTTGCACATGTTGCCATGCAAACACTCCATGCAGAATGTAGGCACCCTATATATATAAATGAGCAAACCAGTGATATTTCAGGGAGCAGACTAGCAGGCGGGGCCCATGACTTACATCAGAGGAGCCTACACAACACAAAACACTGTGGCTGTATGTAGGTTTTGTTTTCTTTGTTTTTTGTTTTTTATTTTGGAAATGTACAGCCAGTGGGTTTTTTCCTTTAATTTTTCTGGGGCCTCCCAAAAGAGTGGGGCCCTAAGCTACAGCTTGTTTAGCTTATACGTAAATCTGGCACTGAAAGGAAGCAACCATGAATTGATGGCAGCCGTGTTGCTCCAGGTACCATGTAAATGGGGTGGGGTGAGGTCTTTAGGTGGCTTCTAAGTAACCACTTAGGGACGCGGGTGGCACTGTGGGTTAAACCACAGAGCCTAGGACTTGCCGATCAGAAGGTCGGCAGTTCGAATCCCCACGACAGGGTGAGCTCCCGCTGCTCGGTCCCTGCTCCTGTCAACCTAGCAGTTTGAAAGCACATCAAAGTGCAAGTAGATAAATAGGTACCGCTCCGGCGGGAAGGTAAACGGTGTTTCTGTGAACTGCTCTGGTTCGCCAGAAGTGGCTTAGTCATGCTGGCCACATGACCCGGAAGCTGTATGCCGGTTCCCTCGGCCCATAAAGCGAGATGAGCGCTGCAACCCCAGAGTCGGTCACGACTGGACCTGATGGTCAGGGGTCCCTTTACCTTTACCTTAAGTAACCACCATTTCTGCCTTCCACAGTATCTGCACGGAGGATTCCATGACTATTAAAAAGGGCAAGTGAGTATTCCAGACCCTTCTGTCCTGACTTGACTTGACTCCCGGTTCTTTATCTCCACCTTCCCTTGTGCATGTCAGGAGCTCGTCCTACACTCGAGTAGGACCCTGGCAGAGACACATGCCCGACTGGCATGTTCTCTCCTCCTGGCCGTTCTTTCGGGAGCTTCAAAAGCTTTCTTCAGCCCGAACATCACAGCGACCGATGCCAACAGACATCGGCACACTTAGGGATCCGCACAGTTTGTACAAATTGCATGACAGACCTCAGCAACTCACCATTTTGGCTAATCGACTTTATTTACATATAAACCCACACAGAGCACTGCAACATGGCTCCCTCTCTCTCTAGCATCAAACAGCAAAGAGAAAAAGAACAAAGGACAATAGTCCCATTTCATGGAACACAGTAACACAAACATCCCGTCTCCGTCACTTGCCACTCTGTGGAGTCAAAACATACACCATCATGTGATAGACAAAAATCCCATGACTGCAGTCATAGAGCAGGAATTCTAACAGTTCAGGCCTGTTGGGCCCACCAGCTTTCCCCTGCTCTTCCTTTCGGCCATCTTGGTTCTGCCTCTTTCTCAGCTTATCTCCCCTTTCATTTCCACAGGAATGCAAGAATATGCAGCTGTCCCTTCTGGGGATTGAACCTGCAACTTTGGCATTATCAACACCATGCTCTAACCAACTGAGCTATGCCCACCCCCTGTCTTCCCTCAGCGGGCTTGAACCACACTTAACTGAAGCCCAGAGATTCCTAAGGGGAAAATGGGATTAAATTGTGGTTTTACATTCAGTTCTGTCCTAAAGTTGTGGCAGGAATCACCAATGTGTTGTTCACAGGTGCACAAGCACCCACACAAATAGCATAAATACCAATTATGTTACAACACTGGATATGTTTCCAAGCCCAATTCAAAGTGCTGGCTTTGACCTATAAAGCTCTTTATTGCTCCAGACACCAACATCTTAGGAAATGCCTCTCCTTATAGGAACACTCTCGGACACTAGATTTTCAACTGAGGTTCTTCTCCATGTCCGCCCTCTGAGGGAGGCTCAGAGGCTGGTGACCAGGGAGAGGGCCTTTTTAGTTGTGGCTCCCAATCTGTGGAATGCTTTCCCAAGTGAGGTCTGCCTGGCGCCTTCACTGACATCTTTTTGGCACTAGGTATAGACTTATCTTCCCCCATCTGATAGACTGAGATGATGTTATTGTAGTTATTAGTTTGATTCTGATCCCTCAGGGATCAACAAATGGGTCAAAATTAAGCAAAAGTCATTTTAGTCATTCTGCATGTGTTTTGGCAGGAAAGCTAAAGCTGTCTACAATTTCCACATAACTGTTTATGAAGGGGAGAATGAAATGGATTCGATGTGTAAGGCGGGACCTAGATGGGAAGGTAATTCATGTGTTTTTTTTCTTTTCTTCATTTTTGATAATTTTATTAGTTTTCAATTGCAATGCACTAATAGCCTCATTATAACGATACCAATTTATAATACAATTATCTTTTTTTTATATAAAAATCGTATTGGTTTTTCACAATTTTTATAAACACAAACATTACGCAATACAAACAAACAAACACATAGACAAACATGTATAATTTCAAATCCTTTTTTCTTAAACCTTACTTCATCGACTTCCCCATACCTCCCCTTTCTGCATCCCAATTCTCAAATTTGTTTCAGCAAATCCTACCCCTTGGTTTTATCAAATTTTCCCTTATTCTTTTCTTTTACTTATACAATTATTAATATCAATAGTTCAAATACAATTATATAATGTAGATAAGGTGGCCCCCCATGCGCAATAATTGATTATTTGCTTTATTTCTGCGTTCCAAAATCTTATTAATTTCAATTACACTCCAGTCAAAATAGCAATCCCTTATACAATAACTGCAATATGAATAACTTCTAAACATGTTGACCCATTAAATGATTTATAAAGCTACAAGTGAGGAACTCAAACTATATCCTCGTTATTCCTGTGTGTGGCAATTATTCTGTCTGTGGTGTTTTTTCCTGTCCTTGTGATATGTTGTGTCTTTCTTCCCCCCCAGTTGTTGCTGTTCTCCAGGTAATTAATGTATTCTTGCCCTGACAACAGAAATCTGTGCGGCTGAAAAATCTGCAGATTTCCTAACAGAGAAACATTTACCGTATTTTTTGCTCTATAAGACTCACTTTTTCCCTCCTAAAAAGTAAGGGGGAATGTGTGTGCGTCTTATGGAGCGAATGCAGGCTGCGCAGCTATCCCAGAAGCCAGAACAGCAAGAGGGGTCGCTGCTTTCACTGCACAGCGATCCCTCTTGCTGTTCTGGCTTCTGAGATTCAGAATATATTTTTTCTTGTTTTCCTCCTCCAAAAACTAGGTGTGTCTTATGGTCTGGTGCGTCTTATGGAGCGAAAAATACGGTGCTTATTTCGATTTATAAGCCTACACAGTCCCAAAGACATAGAGTAGGGAATAAATCTCCACCTTTTGTATCTTTACCCAAATGTGCTTGGAGAGATAGCGACAACATGAAAGCAAATCAGAGCTACATTAAAGTGTATGGTGCTTTTATCTTTTTAATTCAAACGTCCTGAGATGTGGAGAGCTTCATGACATCACAAGCTTCAACCATTTCCCAGACCCATTTAAGTGCCACCATTTTGAAAGGCAGAAAGTACACAGAGTGATAATTGTGTAATTCACAGTAGTAAGTCTTTTCCCTCTGCCTCAAATGCTCTGGGTCTGAATCTGTGTGTATGTACACACACACACATAACTGAAACTCAGGAGAGCATTTCATGCGCGTAACCCACAAAAGACTATGTGATAAATATGTTAGTCTTTGTGGTGCTGTAAGACTGGTGATTTCAAGCCCCATTCATTTGGGTGGGACCTAAACACAACGTGGACTGGATCTAAGCCGCTGCATTTGACTACAGCACAGGTTTTGTGTTCTAATTCGGGGGGGGGGGGGATTGATCCATCTAGCTCATTATTAGCTACCTTGATTGGCAGTGGGTCTCCAGGGATTCAGACGGGTCTTCCAGCCCAGCTTGGTGATGCTGAGATGCTGAACCGCTGAACCTGGGGCCTTCTGCATGCAAATACTCTACCACTGAACCGGGACGTGGATGGCGCTGTGATCTAAACCACTGAGCTTCTTGGGCTTGCTGATCAGAAGGTCGGCGGTTTGAATCCTTGCAACGGAGTGAGCTCCCGTTGCTCTGTCCCAGCTCCTGCCAGCCTAGCAGTTCGAAAGCACACCAGTGCAAGTAGATAAATAGGTACTGCTGTGGCGGGAAGGTAAACGGTGTTTCTGTGGGCTGTGGTTTCTGTCACGGTGTTCTGTTGCGCCAGAAGTGGTTTAGTCATGCTGGCCACATGACCCGGAAAGTTGTCTGCGGACAAACTCCCTTGGCCTGAAAGCAAGATGAGCGCTGCAACCCCATAGTTGCCTTTGACTGGACTTAACCGTCCAGGGGTTCTTTACCTTTACCTTTTACCTTTTTACTCTACCACTGAGCTACAACCCTTCCCCCAAAGTTTTTGCCTCTTGTTCTTTTTTCCAATCAGTTCCAGAAACCAATGCACTCTCATCCTTACTTTCCAGAGTCTGCATCCTCTTCAGGGCTCTCCAAGGCCTGTACTGTTTTCAGCACACTTAAGTCTGGAATGATTCACACCAGTGATCTCCTCTTGACTTTGCACACCTTGGGCATCCTAGTGACCAATGCTGAAATGTGTCGGACGCTGAGGCATGTCAAGGTGACCGGTATGTGACAACCTTCATCCTCAGATCTGTGGTTTTCCCTGGCAGTTGTTTGCAATCTTGGGGAACTTTGATATGCCCAGAAGCCCTGTTGAAATCCAACAGCTATATGAAACCAGCTACATGCACTGATTTAAGTGGGTCAGATCCAGCTCCTGCACAGTTGAGGGTGGGGTGAACAGACCAAAGGACAATTTGTGTTCCACAAGAACAAGTTTCTTTATACCTTGGCCACCGAGACCATATAACACCGGTCCTGAAAGACCTACATTGGCTCCCAGTACGTTTCTGAGTACAATTCAAAGTGTTGGTGGTGACCTTTAAAGCCCAAAATGGCATCGGCCCAGTATACCTGAAGGAGCGCCTCCACCCCCATCGTTCAGCCCAGACACTGAGGTCCAGCTCCAAGGGCCTTCTGGTGGTTCCCTCCCTGTGAGAAGTGAGGTTACAGGGAACCAGGCAGAGGGCCTTCTCGGTAGTGGCACCCACCCCATGGAACGCCCTCCCATCAGATGTCAAGAAAATAAACAGCTATCTGACTTTTAGAAGACATCTGAAGGTAGCCCTGTTTGGGGAAGTTTTTAATGTTTGATTTTTTTATTCTGTTTTTAATCTGTTGGAAGCCTCCCAGAGTGGCTGGGTGGAGTATAAATAATAAATTATTATTATATTATCATAAGCCTAAGCTGGAAGACTTTACAAATAGCAGGGTGGCAGGCGGAGAAACAGCTGAGCTGCTAAACGACCTGCAAATCTCCATTTTGAAAGTTCTTTTGTCTCCCAAACCTCATGGAGTGAGGATGTAAATGAAACTCTCTCCTGAAGGGAGAGTAAACATCCTAAGGCCAATGGAGGCTGGAAACAGGCTGTGGATTATTTCATATTTTCTAAGTTGTTTAGCCTGTGCTGGACATTCTATTGATATTTTGGATGTACAGTGGTACCTCAGGTTAAGTACTTAATTTGTTCCGAAGGTCCGTACTTAACCTGAAACTGTTCTTAACCTGAAGCACCACTTTAGCTAATGGGGCCTCCTGCTGCTGCCGTGCCACTGGAGCACGATTTCTGTCCTCATCCTGAAGCAAAGTTCTTAACCCGAGGTACTATTTCTGGGTTAGCGGAGTCTGTAACCTGAAGCGTATGTAACCTGAAGCGTATATAACCCGAGGTACCATTGTATCTGTGATGCTTCTGTTCCGATTTTAAAGAGTTCTGCAAGTAAAAGTTTGAATAATATTTTTCTGGGCCTGGACAATGTTTTCTTCTAAAAGAGCCAGTTTGTATGCTTCCAGTCACTTCAAACTGCACAGTATTAATTTCTGCAACAGAAACACCTGAATAGTTGCACAAAACTAGGTTTCGCTGTCATGCGCCTACACATACTTCAACTCAGCTTCTGTGTCTTTCTCCATTACAGCATCTGGGACTCTGGATTTCTCTGAATTCTTGGAAGTTGTGAACAATACCTCGCCTTTCACAGACACAGAGGGTATGATAAAGGAAACTAAGGGAGTGAGGGGAAAGATGGCCAGTTTCCTATTGTTGCTCTGTATGTCACTCTCTGTCTGCATTCCTGTCGACTGTTTCTCTCTCCTCCACTCTCTCTGCACAAGCTAAAAGTGTTATGTACTGAAGTTCTCACGCTGGGCCAGCAGGGGGATACTGTATATAGTTTTCACTCAGGTCCACATATGCAAATAAGGGATTGAAAGTGACATTCAGTGATTGGATAGTTACAGAAAGTGGTTACTGTTGCTTTGTAGTTGGGCTCTATATAAGCAGGCTGGCTGAACCCTTCAGTTCAGTTCTGTTCTGGCCTGTGAATAAACAAGAGCTGTTTGAAGAATCACTGTGTCGTCTGATATGTTCACCCACAACTTAACAAAAAGATGTATCCATTGTTGGAGTTGCTGATGCTGCTTTCCAAAAACATACTCTGTGCCAATCTGGGTGTCTGGCCTTTTGGGGGTCAGTTTTATTTGAGTGGCAGAGCTGAAGTTGGAGGCAGAGCTGTGGGTTTGTGCACCCAGCACCAGCTTACCTGGATGGGACTGAATTTGGGTGGGGTAGCAGCAATGTGGGGGTCACCTCAGCAAATTGGTAGGAGCACCAGATTGGCTCCATCGATCTGCCCAGGCAGCCGAAACACCAACATCACCTGGCAATTAAAGCTTGAAAGTATTTTTTTTTCTTTTTTGAATTTGCATTTGCATTCTATTTATTTGTTAACATTCTTATATTACATCGGTAAACGTCATATTACATTACAGGACTTACTATAATATAATTTCCAACATGTGTACAAAAATTATATATAAATTTTATATACCTAGAAAGAAAATGAGACAAAAAAAGAAAGAACAAAGAGAAAAAACAAAAACAATCCCCCCAAATCATATACATACCAACACACTAGACTTCCTGTCTTTCCCGTTGTATATTCCTTTTTTACAAATGAGTGTACTCTTATTATTGTATATTTCCTTACATATTATCTAATACATTCCTATATCAATATGTGCTCTTAGTCTTATTTCTCAACTCAGTCTCACTCCAACGTCAATCAAATGCTAGCATAGCGAACCTTTACTGAATTTTTGAACATATGTTTTATATCTATCCCACTTTTCCATAAATTTTTGTTTTGAATTGCCTCTCTGGGTATTTGTTAACTGCACCATTTCAGCCAATTCTTGTGGCTTGTAATGCCAGTCCGTTATTGTCGGGGCTTCTTGTTCCTAAAGGTTGGAGGTAATTTCAGGCTCAGTAATTGTTGTCCTTTCTTTCCCATGTGCATCCTTTAGATTTCCAGACTATTCTTTGGATTTTCAGGAAAATTAATAAAGGTATGGTGGCCGTTGATGACTTGGAAACAGTCTTGATAGGCCTGGGAGTCAACTTGAACAACGAGGAGATACAACAGGCGCTGGGATGCACTGAAGTTAGTGAGTATCACTCTGCAACAAGTTGCAGAAAGGATATCGGACATGGTATTAGCATAATAATAATAATAATAATAATAATAATAATAATAATAATATATTTATACCCCGCCCATCTGGCTGGGCTTCCCCAGCCACTCTGGGCGGCTTCCAACAAAATATTAAAATACCGTAATGCATCAAACATTAAAAGCTTCCCTAAACAGGGCTGCCTTCAGATGTCTTCTAAAAGTCTGGTAGTAGTTGTTCGCTTTGACATCTGGTGGGAGGGTGTTCCACAGGGAGGGCGCCACTGCCAAGAAGGCCCTCTGTCTGGTTCCCTGTAATCTCACTTCTCGCAATGAGGGAACCGCCAGAAGGCCCTCAGCGCTGGACCTCAGTGTCTGGGTAGAACAATGGGGGTGGAGACGCTCCTTCAGATATACTGGACCAAGGCCATTTAGGGCTTTAAAGGTCACCACCAACACTCTGAATTGTGCTTGAAAACGTACTGGGAGCCAATGTAGGTCTTTCAAGACTGGTGTTATGTGGTCTCGGCGGCCGCTCCCAGTCACCACTCTAGCTGTCGCATTCTGGATTAGTTGTAGTTTCCAGGTCACCTTCAAAGGTAGCCAAATAAAACTTGTGGAGCTATCTGTTGGTCATTTATTCATCCAAACTGGTGCTGGAACTGGAAAATTTGGCCAGTTCTCCATTTCTTTTGATGTCAACAGAAGTTCTTGTTTGATGCTTCATATCCAGTTGTGATTCCTCTCCAAGTTCTCTTCTCACTTTTAAACCATGGAAGAAATTCTAGGCTTGGAGGGGTGCCATTCTTGTGTCCCAGCCTTCCCTCTCGCTTTGCCCAACTTTTGAAAATATTTGCTTATTTAAGACACATGCAACAACATGCCCTTCTGCAAAACCATGACGAAGGCAAATATGTCAACAATTATCCATGGATCACTACATTAAAATAAAATAAAAATAAATGTGCCCTCCAAAATTAATTATTTGAACAATCGTAGGCAAAATTTTAAAGAAACCTATTATCTCAAAAGGTCTTTTTTACATGATAAGCTGAAACGAACTAGACCTCAGGAAACATACATTAACATACATTTTGTTCTGTTTGTAGAGAATGGGAATGTGGACATTTTGAGCTTCCTTCAGACTGCATGGGGACTGCAAAGAGGCTTTGAGGAAGAAGGTGGGTTGCCTAGTGCTTTGGCTAAACAATATCATTTTGACATAGTATGGTTTCCATTTATAACTTTTATAGCCAATGATACTGAATGGGGAGGGGTTGGACTAAATGATCCACAGGGTCCCTTCCAACTCAAGAATTCTATGATTGTACATACCTACAATGACTCATGCACTGCTACGGAGGGGGTATTTGCCTTCCCATCATGGAGTCTCCTTTTGTCTGCCCTAGGACTAACGAGAGCACGGGCCCCCAAGATTTTGACTTCCTGGGGGCCTCCATAGGGTTTCATCTGACACTGCTTGGGGAAGGTGGGGTGCATGGGGGAAAACCCAACTGCAGTAGCAGCAGCCCTTGCTCTGGCTTCTCCTAGAACAGGACAATTGAATCTGGCCCACAATATCGATTTAGTTGCCATTTTTATTTTGTTTCTGTGATAGGAATTATGAAGTCTTAGATATATGTTAAATGCTCATAGGTGTACCAACCAAGCACGTACATAGATCAGCACAGGAAGACCAAACCATTTTGATTCCTAAACTGAGCAAATGTTTTCTCTGCAAGGTCAAAGTGGGAAACCTCCCCATTGTCTCTTTCCTCACAAATACTGTCTTAAGGGCACATTTAAGATATGAATAGGGTGTGAGCCTGTGACCTGGCTCAGGAACTAAGTATTTATCATTACAAAAGACTGGCCAGGCTCCCCAGGCAATCCAATCAAGCAAGCAAGGTATCCAATCAAGTAACCTGCCAGATAGGAGATAAACAGCAACAGGAGAAAAACAACATTCAAATCTCTGTTTTAGACCACCTTTTCTGTGATGTAGGTATGATGTTTCTGGGGCTGGTCTTGATCTACAGGGTGGCAATTTCCAAAGGCTATATAAAGGCTTGCGCACCATTGTTCTGGGTTCCTCCTCTCTCCTGTGTGTGGTGAGCGAGGACCCTGTTGCAACAGATCAATAAAGATCAGGCTTATTAGCTGCTTTGCTTCTCAATATTCTCTGGTTGGCCTCTGTTATTTTCTCCTACCAATAGGGAACCTACATAAGGACTCTATATGAGCTCTAGGATACCCCATAAGGGAAAAAGGCAGGTTTTGTTTACAATAGTTTCTTGCGGCTTGTTCATCCTTCCCATACTTGTTGCTGTTTCCAATACAGTGGTGCCTCGCAAGACGAAAATAATCCGTTCTGCGAGTCTCTTCGTCTAGCGGTTTTTTCGTCTTGCGAAGCAACCCTATTAGCGGCTTAGCAGATTAGCGCTATTAGCGGTTTAGCGGTTTAGCGGCTAAAAGGCTATTAGCGGCTTAGCGGCTTAGAAAAAGGGGGGAGTGAAAAAAATCGCAATACGTTTTTGTCTTGCGAAGCAAGCCCATAGGGAAATTCGTCTTGCGAAGCGCATCGAAAAACGGAAAACCCTTTCGTCTAGCGGGTTTTCCGTCTTGCGAGGCATTCGTCTTGCGGGGCACCACTGTAAAGGTGTTGCATGTCTTGGTCTGAGGATCAGCTTTAAAAATCAACATCAAGGGGGTGTTTTGGAAGTCAGAGATGTAATGACTTAGCACCATGTTTCTGGAAGCCTTCACGAAGAATGATCTTTCTGCTTCTCCCCATCAGGTTTGCAATATGAATGCGACGCCATGGACGCGAGCCCTTTCCGTGATGTGACTGAGCTTGTCAATGCAGACGCTAGATGGAGAAAGAAATACTGCGATGAGGATTTCATTACTGCCAAGTGCCTAGTTCCCCTGATGACAATGTCATGTTCAAATAAAGACCTTGTTTTTGCCCCGCCAAAGAGAAGGTTGTCCTGGAAGTCTGACCAGAAGAGGCCCAGCACTGCCATCTCATCAAAAGAGGGAGATAAAGGCAGTGGCATCAAGCTAACAAAATCTCTGATGGATGCTACTGACCTGAGAAGTTCCAGATCTACATCTTCTGTCCATAACCCAGAGGGGGGAGGTAAAGAACATGACGCCATGGAGGTGACAGAGGCACAGACAGGCTCTACTGGCCAGACAGACACCATCCAGGAAGAAGAAGAAGAACAATAACAACAAAAAGAAGTAAAGCCATGACATCATTGAGGAGACAAAGTCCTCCTCAGACTTTAAGCCCTCAAGTAAGGGTGCTTTACATCCTCAAGACACCTTTCTATCCAAGTGAGTTTAACTGATAAAAGATCTTTGGTTTCCTGTTTGGCAGAAATTCTATTTAGAAAAACTCCCCAAACCAGATACAGTTACTCCTCCTGATCAAGTACAGGGGAATCTTTGGAGTGTTTCTCATTGCTTCCCTGCGCCAGGCCATGTTATGCGCCGCTGAAACCTATTTCCAGAATGGAAGCCAGGATCGCATGGGGAGGGGACTCGATGAGCGACTCGTTGGCAGACTTCAATAAAGTCTAGCAGACCTGTTTCTCCAAACCATTCTCTTCTGCTTCTTAAAAATAAAGAAAAACCTTAGCCTATTTATCGCTGCTGCTGCTGCTGCTGTCATCTTTTTGCAAAGTGCATTAGAAACCAACACAAATCAACACCAAGGTTTTTGAAGCCTCTAGATTACATCTCTCTGGTGATCACTCGTAGCCGAGTAAGATTGTCTTCCATGATTATGGTCTTAACAGTGAGTCCATAAGTGACTGTGGAGGCCAATCCTTCCATAGTGGGGACATAGGTTTCTAGGCGGGAGGATTTGCAAAAGGTGCCTTCCTCTTAGCTCTTTCCTCCCTTTCATCCTGAGTTCCTGCTTCTTCAAAGTCCATGACGCCTTTGGTAGAGGCTATTCTCCAATAGGAGCTCTCTCGGGTCAGTGTTTCCCAGTTGTTGGTGTTTATACTACGTGTTTTTAAGATTTGCCTTGAGGGCGTCTTTAAACCTCTAAACCTTTACCTTTACATATTATATTGGGGGCTTTTAACCAGTGAAAGGGGAGATGGGAAAACAAATCACCCCATAGTCCTCTGCCCCCATGTCTCGTCTAAGCAAACCAAGCCAAATGCCCAATACTTCTCTTCTTTCCTTTTAACCACTTCAGCTTACAGGTACCTCTGGTAGAATTGTTACACTGCAACTTGTTATGTACTGAAGTTCTCACCCTAGGCCAGCAGGTGGATACTGTAGATAGTTTTCACTCAGGTCCACATATGCAAATAAGGAATTGAAAGTGACGTTCAGTGATTGGATAGTTACAGAAAGTTGTTACTGTTGCTTTGTACAGTAGTACCTCGCAAGACGAACGCCTCGCAAGACGGAAAACCCGCTAGACGAAAGGGTTTTCCGTTTTGGAGGCGCTTTGCAAGACGAATTTCCCTATGGGCTTGCTTCGCAAGACGACAGCCCATAGGGAAATATCCAGGACAGCGGGGAAGCGCAGCGCGTCTTCCCCACTGTCCTCGGACCTCCTCCGAAGCCAGGCGGTGGGGCGGGAACGCCTCCTCCCGCCGCCGTCGGGCTTCGGAAGAACACCTGCCCCCGCCGCCCGGCTTCGGAACGCTGCTCCGAAGCCGGGCGGGGGGGCGGGAACACCTGCCCCCGCCGCCCGGCTTCGGAACGCTGCTCCGAAGCCGGGCGGGGGGACGGGAACACCTTCTGAAGGCGGGCGGGGGGCGAAAGTCTTTGTCCCCCCTGCCTGCCTTCCCAGGGGCTTTTAAATCGCCCCGGACAGCAGAGAAGTCCTCCGCTGTCCCGGGGCGATTTTAAAATGCTGGGGGTGGGAAGAAAAGCCCTTGTCCCCCCCCAGCCTTCAGAAGAGGTCCGGGGACAGACTGTTCCCGGACCTGGTCTGAAGGCGGTTTCCCTAGGAACGCATTAATTGATTTTCAATGCATTCCTATAGGAAACCGTGCATCGCAAGACGAAAAACTCGCAAGACGAAGAGACTTGTGGAACGAATTAATTTCGTCTTGCGAGGCATCACTGTAGTTGAGCTCTATATAAGCAGGTTGGCTGAACCCTTCAGTTCTGTTCTATTCTGGCCTGTGAATAAACAAGAGCTGCCTGAAGAATCGCTGTGTCGTCTGATATGTTCACCCACAACTTAACACAACTGAAACACAGATCACCATTCCCCATAGCTCGGCTGTCCAGAAACAGTTTCTTCCAAGACTATCCCAAACTCTTGGAATATTATAGAATTGTAGAGTTGGAAGGGACCACGAGGGTCGTCTAGTCCAAAACCTGGCAATGCAGGAATCTTTTTGCCCAATGTGGGGCTTGAACCCACAACCCTGAGATTAAGAATCTCATGCTCTGCTGACCGAGCTATCCCAATGGATGGCAATGGAAGGTCACACTTTTATATCCTGCATTCAGCCTGGATCTGCAGGATCAATTAACAACAGAGCTTAGATGTCCCAATTCAACCCTGCAAAATATGAGCTGGAAGTGTGTAAAAATGAAATCTACTCACTCTAATTGAATACAACATGGTGGTTAACCCTAGCAAGCCTACTGTGAGGTGGAGACAGCTATGCTGCCCTGATTAGGCAGGTCTTTGCAGGAAGCCCCAGCAGCAATCAATCAAGTCAGTCTGGAGGCCACACCTCTCTTGTTAGCATGCAGAGATAAATCAGAAAAAGCCCTAGTGAGAGATGCAGGCATGATGAGAAATCAGGAAGAGGGAAGTTGAGAGAAGTGGGATAGGAATTGTTGGGGTGTGTTGTATCCCACTCACAGTGTGAATAGTTTTGCAGGAAGAGAAATAAGAAAGGGGAGCCCTGTCTAAACAGAATCCAAAGAAAGGTGAGAGAAATACCAACTAAACATTGGCAAGAAAAACTGATGGAATATGCTGAAATGGTGAAGTTAACTGAAAGACTTAGAGACAAGGACAATAGAGATTTTTTAAAGGACTGGGAACCATTTATGTTGTATTTATGGAATCAATGTAAAGAAATGGACTCACCAGTAGGTTTTGAGGAAACACTTACAATTAACAAAAACACAGAAATTACAAAGGTGATAATAAAATGATAAGAACATTTGTTGTTGTTGTTTAGTCGTTTAGTCGTGTCCGACTCTTCGTGACCCCATGAACCAGAGCACGCCAGGCACTTCTGTCTTCCACTGCCTCCCGCAGTTTGGTCAAACTCATGCTGGTAGCTTCCAGAACACTGTCCAACCATCTCGTCCTCTGTCGTCCCCTTCTCCTTGTGCCTTCCATCTTTCCCAACATCAGGGTCTTTTCCAGGGAGTCTTCTCTTCTCATGAGGTGGCCAAAGTATTGGAGCCTCAGCTTCAGGATCTGTCCTTCCAGTGAGCACTCAGGGCTGATTTCCTTCAGAATGGAGAGGTTTGACCTTCTTGCAGTCCATGGGACTCTCAAGAGTCTCCTCCAGCACCATAATTCAAAAGCATCAATTCTTCAGTGATCAGCCTTCTTGATGGTCCAGCTCTCACGTCCATACATCACTACTGGGAAAACCATGGCTTTAACTATACGGACCTTTGTTGGCAAGGTGATGTCTCTGCTTTTTAAGATGCTGTCTAGGTTTGCCATCGCCTTTCTCCCAAGGAGCAGGCGTCTTTTAATTTCGTGACTGCTGTCACCATCTGCAGTGATTATGGAGCCCAAAAAAGTAAAATTTCTCACTGCCGTCATTTCTTCCCCTTCTATTTGCCAGGAGGTGATGGGACCAGTGGCCATGATCTTCTTTTTTTGATGTTGAGCTTCAGACCATATTTTGCGCTCTCCTCTTTTCACCCTCATTAAAGGTTCTTTAATTCCTCCTCGCTTTCTGCCATCAAGGTTCTGCATATCTGAGGTTGTTGATATTTCTTCCGGCGATCTTAATTCCGGCTTGGGATTCATCCAGCCCAGCCTTTCGCATGATGAATTCTGCATATAAGTTAAATAAGCAGGGAGCCAATATACAGCCTTGCCGTACTCCTTTCCCAATTTTGAACCAATCAGTTGTTCCATATCCAGTTCTAACTGTAGCTTCTTGTCCCACATAGAGATTTCTCAGGAGACAGATGAGGTGATCAGGCACTCCCATTTCTTTAAGAACTTGCCATAGTTTGCTGTGGTCGACACAGTCAAAGGCTTTTGCATAGTCAATGAAGCAGAAGTAGATGTCTTTCTGGAACTCTCTAGCTTTCTCCATAATCCAGCGCATGTTTGCAATTTGGTCTCTGGTTCCTCTACCCCTTTGAAATCCATCTTGCACTTCTGGGAGATAAGAACATAACAATATATAATTTAAAGAATATAATATTAAGATATAATAAAGCAAGCAGGAGAAGTTACTATGAAAAAAACCAGAAGGGAAAGTTGAGGGAAGTCACCAGTGGGGGTGGGGGGAATCTGGGAATTGAATTTGTTGTTAGTTGATATGATGCTCTTACGATAAAAATGTAAAACTTAATAAAAATTATTTTTTAAAAAAAAACAAAAGTGAGAGGAGAAAGGCGGGTTGGAAGGGAGAGCCCTCACACTTTGTACAAATATGAAGGCAACAAGAAAAGTAAGAAGTTAGGGGTAGGAAGCAAGATAAGAGACAATTCCAGGGGAGGAATCGATGCTCTGGTGGCAACAACCCCACCCTGTAGACTCTGAAGTTAGAGTATTGTTATATAGATTTATAGGTGCTAGGATTTAAGTAAGGTTTGGTGGTGTTGAAGCTAATAGCCTAACTCATGTGCATTTAAGATGTGTGATAGTCCCCTTTAATCTTTTAATTAGACTCATTAAAGGCAGACCCTGTGTCCTGGACCAGTTTAATCCTTTGAAATCATTATGGCTTCAAAGGTAATGGAGTCAGCCTAATTTCCTTTGAGAGCCTGGGGGTATTAGCAGAAGGGAGGAGTGGGTGGCGCTGTGGTCTAAACCACGGAGCCTCTTGAGCTTGCTGATCAGAAGGTTGGCAGTTCAAATCCATGTGATGGAGTGAGCTCCTGTTGCTCTGTCCCAGCTCCTGCCAACCTAGCAGTTCAAAAGCACACCAGTACAAGTAGATAAATAGGTACTGCTGTGGCGGGAAGGTAAATGGCGTCTCTGTGCGCCCTGGTTTCTGTCACAGTGTTCTGTTGCACCAGGAGTGGTTTAGTCATGCTGGCCACATGACCCAGAAAGCTGTCTGTGGACAAATGACGGTTCCCTCGGCCTGAAAGTGAGACGAGTGCTGCAACCCCATAGTCGCCTTTGACTGGACTTAACCGTCCAGGGGTCCTTTACCTTTTTTTTTAGCACAACAATAACTAAGTGAGAATGCAGGTGAGGGTAGGCAATCTGAACGGCAGGGATGCTGCTGCCTTTGGAAGAAGCCCTCCACAGTAGCTACAGGTTGTATATGTTTGTAAATAAACCGTAAAGACACCACAGATTCATCGGTCGAAAAGGAAATGCAGACCCTGGGTTCAGCATGCCTGGGATCCCTTTAATCTTGCAGGCTGTGGAGATTGGGGTGGTGTGGGACATTATATTGCCCATGGAAGATCCTCAGGGTGGGGTATTGTAGGTGGTGTACAGTGGTACCTCGGATTACAAACACTTTGGGTTACAAACACTGCTAACCCAGAAGTACCTCGGGTTGCAAAATTTGCCCCAGGATGAGAACAGAAATCGCGCGGCAGCGGGAGGCCCCATTAGCGACTGGACCTAATGGTCAGGGGTCCCTTTACCTTTTTAACTAGCAGTCTAGGTCACTAGAGGCAGGGGATGAGGTTCAGGGTAGAAAATGTGATGGCATTTCTAAATAGGAAAAAGGGATTGCCTTGGCAAGGTAAAATGGTTAAGCAACACGGAAGATGGTTAATCAATTGATCCTGTTTCCCTTTTCCCAAAGCACAATGAGGTCTTCTTCTTTGGAGGTTTTCCAACAGAATCTAGACGATCATCCATGATGTTCTTGTTGTCTTGGCCTTCAATGGGTATACGCATTATATGGAACTCATAAAGACCCTTCTGGCTCCATGATTCTATAGCTACAGGTTCAGAACAACATCAGGTAGCTGAGTCTCTCTTTCACCTCCCAACTCAGGATGTTATTTTCTACCACATGGGTCACCTTTTACTCTGTGACATCACTAGATTGGAACCTCTCCATGCAACAGTTGAGGTCAAAGTAGTGGGAGAGAACTTGGTGTGGAGGAGGGCTGCACATCCATCATCAGAGAGCCAATTCCACCAAACTCTCTTGGCCCTCCGATCCCTTTACTCGGCACCAAACCTAAGACCTTCTTCATGGTGCCAGGAGAAGATCAGAAGAATTTCCCCTTGCTCATGTTGACTATCCTGGCTGTGCTGCATCCTTTTCTTTCCATTCTGGCTGCCCAGTCGTTTCCAAGAGGCTTGCTAATCCCTGCAACTTCTTGACAAGTGGATTAGCAACAGAGGCATTTTGTGTAAGTATTTCTGTATGCATCTACGAAGGAGCAGATTCGCAGCTTGGGGGTACTCCTGGATCCTTTGCTGTCACTCAAGGCCCAGGTGGCCTCTGTGGCCCAGAGTGCCTTCCATCAGCTTCGGCTGGTGGCCCAGCTACGCCCCTATCTGGACAGGGATAGACTAACTACTGTTGTCTATGCACTGGTAACTTCAAGCTTAGATTACAGTGGTACCTCAGGTTAAGTACTTAATTTGTTCCGGAGGGCCGTACTTAACCTGAAACTGTTCTTAACCTGAAGCACCACTTTAGCTAATGGGGCCTCCTGCTGCTGCCGCGCTGCCGGAGCCCGATTTCTGTTCTCATCGTGAAGCAAAGTTCTTAACCTGAAGCACTATTTCTGGGTTAGCGGAGTCTGTAATCTGAAGCGTATGTAACCTAAAGCGTATGTAACCTGAGGTACCACTGCACTGTAATGCATTATATGTGGGGCTGCCTCTGAAGACAGTTCAGAAACTTCAGCTAGTGCAGAATTCAGCGGTCAGGTTGCTCACCGGAACAAGATGGTTTGAGCACATTACACCAATCCTGGTGTGACTGCACTTCCTAACAATTAGTTTCTGGGACCAATTCAAAGTGCTGGTTTTGACCTACAAAGCCTTAAACGGCTCAGGACCGCAATACCTCAAGGACCGCCTCTTTCCATATGAACCTACCCGGACCCTGAGATCATCTTCTGAGGCCCTTCTTTGAGACCCTCCTCCTTGAGAGGTGCGGAGGGTGGCAACACGAGAACGGGGCCTTCTCTGCAGTGGCTCCCTGTCTGTGGAATGCTCTCTACAGGGATGTTTGCCTGACACCTTCATTATACACCTTTAGGTGCCAGGCAAAAACACTCTTTTTTAACCAGGCCTTTGGTTGATCTGATGGTCACCCTATACCATTTTAAAATGTGGCTGTTTTGGGGGGTATTATTGGGTTGTAGTTCTTATTCTGATTTAAAATATTGTGATATTTTCTATGAACTGCACTGAGATCTCCAGGTATAGGGTGGTATAATAAATGAATGAATGAATGAATGAAATCTACTAGGGACGGCCATTCCAGCCAAAGGGCTGGCTGCTAGCAAAAGATGGATTATGGCTTCTGTTCTATCCAAGGTCAGCCCATCCTGTTTCGCCACCTGAGGTGAAATGGAAAGCTTCCACCCCCTGTCCAAGACTCGGTTACCAGGCTTGAGTGGTGGTGGCGGCTTCTGGGTTTTGGTAGCATCTTGTGAGAGATCTATGAGATCTCGCGGGAACCTGGAAGCCACCGCCACTTCCACTTGCTTCTCTGGAGGCAGCGAGCATAGGGGGGTTCTGCCACCTATAGATAAAGTGGGAAGCAACGGCAGTTTATGTTGAGCTGTCATGAGAGGCCCAGAAGATCTTGTTGAATGGTCTCTTCAAATTTGAAGGTTCATTATTGTTCCACAAGATGTGTACAGTGGTACCTCGGGTTACATACGCTTCAGGTTACATACGCTTCAGCTTACAGACTCCGCTAACCCAGAAAATTACCTCGGGTTAAGAACTTTGCTTCAGGATAAGAACAGAAATCGTGCTCCGGCGGCACAGTGGCAGCGGGAGGCCCCATTAGCTAAAGTGGTGCTTCAGGTTAAGAACAGTTTCAGGTTAAGAACGGACCTCCGGAACGAATTAAGTTCTTAACCCGAGGTACCACTGTATTTCTTTAAGGGCCAGAGCAAATAACGTGACCTAGTTTTACAGCTGTGAAGCAGTATAGCAGATGCTGTTAAGTTATGTTAATTAAGCTGTTGGGTATAGTATATAAAGAGCAGCACCTAGCTCTCTCAATCCCCTGGTGGACGGGTTGGTGTTAGGGTCATGCTTATTGATATATTGTAGAAGGAGTTTTTGTTTTTGTTATTAAAGGTAAAAGTAAAGGAACCCCTGACCATTAGGTCCAGTCATGGCTGACTCTGGGGTTGCGGCGCTCATCTCGCTTTATTGGGCGAGGGAGCCAGCGTACATCTTCCGGGTCATGTGGCCAGCATGACTAAGCCGCTTCTGGCGAACCAGAGCAGCGCACGGAAACGCCATTTACCTTCCCGCCGGAGTTTTACCTATTTATCTACTTGCACTTTGACGTGCTTTCGAACTGCTAGGTTGGCAGGAGCAGGGACCGAGCAACGGGAGCTCACCCCGTCGCAGGGATTCGAACCTCCGACCTTCTGATCGGCAAGTCCTGGGCTTTGTGGTTTAACCCACAGTACCACCCGCGTCCCCGCGTTTTTGTTATTAAAACCTAGCAAAAGGATATTTTTGTGTTCCTTGTAATGTGTAGTCTCCCCAGCATGCCTTCTGCAGCGCAACTGATCTGCAAATAGCCAACAGATCTTGCTAGGTTTTGCAGGGCAAAACCTTGCCAGAGCCCAGAAGCTACTGCCACAATCTCTGCCCACTTCTCTAGTGGCAGCGGCATGCCTGAAGGGCACCCATGGGGCACCACCCCTTGGATTCCATTGCCTGAGGCAGTTACCTCAGTCTGCCTCATGGACCGACCGGTCCTGGTTCCATCACCAGAGACCCAGGGGCATCTTCACTTCTGCGTTGTGCCTTACATTTAAAATTCTTGTTATTTAGGAGTCATTGCACAACAACACTGATGTAGAAGGAGCTGCGCTTTCCACCCCAGAAGAATGGAGGCCCCGCTCAGCCCTGTGAGCAGGTGACTTCAGCCTCTTTAATATTGGTTTTCTTTTGCCTTTTGCCTTTGACTGTATTTTTATCACGATTAACAATTTCAACAATGTTTTTATATACCGTATTTTGCGCCCCATAGGACGCTCCGGCCCATAGGACGCACCTAGTTTTTTAGGGGGGAAATAAAGAAAAAAAATTTATTTCCCCCCCAGGTGCGGGGCTGGAAGAACCAGGTCAGGGAACAGTGGGAAGGCACACTCTGCCTCCCCGCTGTCCCCTGAGCTTGTGGGGCTGGCGATGGGGAGAAGTGTGCTGATCCCGGGACTGCAGGCAGCTCTGCGCGGCCACCGGGAGCGGGGCGGAGCTTCGCCCCCGGCTCCCGGTGGCCGCACAGAGCTGCGCTGATCCCGGGACGGCAGGCAGCTCTGTGCTGCCATCCGGAGTGGGGCGGGACTTAGCGCCCCGCTCCCGATGGCCGCGCAGAGCTACGCTGGTCCCAGGACTGCAGGCAGCTCTGCGCGGCCACTGGGAGCGGGTCGGAGCTTCGCCCCCGGCTCCCGGTGGCCGCGCAGAGCTGCACTGATCCCGGGACTGCAGGCAGCTCTGCCCAACCCTCGGAGCCGGTCTCTCGAGGGTTGCGCAGAGCTTCCTGAAGCCTGGAGAGCGAGAGGGGTCGGTGCGCACGAGCCCTCTCGCTCTCCAGGCTTCAGCGAAAGCCTGCATTCGCCCCATAGGACGCACACACATTTCCCCTTCATTTTTGGAGGGGGAAAAGTGCGTCCTATAGGGCGAAAAATACGGTAATAAACTGCGAAATTAGGCAGCATGTTTGGCAAGGCTTTAAAAAAAAGAATCCTAAGTATTCTTTCAGTTTGAATTGACATAGCTTATCCCTACTCCAAATTGTCCTTATTCCCCCCCCCACTGCAACAGTAGCTGATGTTTATCAAATGTTTATTCAATAGGGAACAGTACTCTTCACATGGTCAGAGGTACTCGGGTTTGTGTTATTAGTCCTTGCATGCTCCAGAGCTGATCTTTGCCTGGCGCTGAAAAATAGACCTCAGGCCTGCACCATGTTTCAATCTGACCTCATAATGGAACATAAAGCAACGGAAAGGCTTCTTAGGGATGGAATATGTTGGCTAGAGCTGAAATGTAGTGTTAATTCAAAACGAGACTTTTTAAAATACATGAAATGTCCCTTTCGAAACCGTCAAATTACCCAACCGCACCACTGCAGGCAGCATCCAATGTACTACGTTCTCATATTTCAGATGATTGAAAGTCCCAGTTGTTATGTACTGAAGTTCTCACCCTGGGCCAGCAGGGGGATACTGTAGATAGTTCAGGTCCACATATGCAAATAAGGGATCGAAAGTGATGTTCAGTGATTGGATAGTCACAGAAAATGGTTAATGTTGCGTTCTAGTGGAGCTCTATATAAGCAGGCTGGCTGAACACTCCAGTTCAGTTCTGTTCTGGCCTGTGAATAAATAAGAGCTGTTTGAAGAATCGCTGTGTCGTCTGATATTTTCACCCACAACTTAACACCAATAATATCCCATGCTGAGATAGAGCAGAACTATTCTGCTGGTGGAATCTGTTCCCTAGTGAGGGGCGGCAAAACCAGAGGAATGGTACATACACAATGTAATCCATGTCTGTGTCTGGAATCATTTCTTCCTTCCATTGCAGCAAATCCCAAGATGTAAACAAGCCAGCTGAGGAGAACAAATCCCAAGATCTAAACCAGCAAGCGGAGGACAACAAAACTCAAAATCTAAGTGAACACACTGAGGACAACAAATCCCAAGATATAATTGAGCATGGGGAAGATGACATCAAATCCCTGAATGACCGGAGCGAAGGTGGCAGCAAATCCCCAAACCCAAATGATCTGAGTGAAAACGACAGCAAGTCCCAAGACCCAAATGATCAGAGCGAAGGCAAACCCCAAGACCTCACTGAGCTGTCCGAAGACAGTAAATCTCAAGATCGGAAGGATCAGAGCGATGAGGAGCTCGTGACACCGTCCAGGACGTCGGAGCCGCAGTCCCAAGATGGGAAGGAGAATTCTCAGACGCGCAGCTCTCGATCCTGGGGAAAGACTGCGACAGATTTGAAGGATGATCTTTCCAGCTCTCTTACTACGGAGCCGAGCACAGCTGCTCACCGCTCCTCGCGCGGCTTCGACAGGTAAGTGAAACAACCGCGCAGTAGAAAGTGAGCTACCTGGGCTTCCCTCCTTTACTTGCAGCTCCAAGTCGAGTCTTTCATGTTGGGTGAACTTTTCAAATGCCCTTCGGTCATACGCTACGTGGGGCTTGTCTTTTCAGTTTTGTGGCCTTAACCTTCAATTGCCAAACACTTTTAGTAGAAAGGAATTTCTATGGTGTAGTGGTTAAGAGCGGTGGACTCGTAATCTGGTGAACCAGGTTCGATTCCCCGCTCCTCCACATGCAGCTGCTGGGTGACCTTGGGCCAGTCACACTTCTCTGAAGTCTCTCAGCCCCACTCACCTCACAGGGTGTTTGTTGTGGGGGAGAAAGGGAAAGGAGAATGTTAGCTGCTTTGAGACTCCTTTGGGTAGTGATAAAGCAGGATATCAAATCCAAACTCTTCTACTATGTCTTTCAAAGCCCCCGAGAATTGATTCTATCTAACCTCTAATGGATTACGCATCAATATTAGGGGGGTTGCGTTATGGTCGTGTTACCCAATTGTACCATAAGTTGTCATTCCTGAGGTCCTCCAATCCCACTATACCATAGCGATCACATCTGTGATGGGTCTCGATTTCCCTTTCCTTTTTAGCAAACTCAAAATCTTAAAGCAGGGAGATTGGGACGAGCTGCAGAGTTCGCAGGACGAAGAGCTTCCTTTCTCCTTATGGAAGACTAATGATGAATGGAGGGATCACATACCTGCCCAGCACGCTGTAGAATGCAAGCTTTCCTACCACACCCACTGCTGCTTCAGCGCAGCTGAGTAAGTCGATACAGCAAGTTGGAGTGGAAGGCAGACTCTGGGTCTGAGGGCTTGTCCACACTTCCTTTTGTGCTGTGTTTCTAGGTACAAGCCTTGGGATTTCCAGATCCGTGTCCAAGCAGCCTTCCTTCCTTCCTTCCTTCCTTCCTTCCTTCCTTCCTTCCTTCCTTCCTTCCTCCCTCCCTTCCTCCCTTCCTCCCCGCCCCCTCTCTCTCTTTCCTCCTTTTCCTTCCTTCCTTCCTTCCTTCCTTCCTTCCTTCCTTCCTTCCTTCCTCCCTTCCTCCCTTCCTCCCTTCCTCCCTTCCTCCCTTCCTCCCTTCCTCCCCACCCCCTCTCTCTCTTTCCTCCTTTTCCTTCCTTCCTTCCTTCCTTCCTTCCTTCCTTCCTTCCTTCCTCCCTTCCTCCCTTCCTCCCTTCCTCCCCACCCCCTCTCTCTCTTTCCTCCTTTTCCTTCCTTCCTTCCTTCCTTCCTTCCTTCCTTCCTTCCTTCCTTCCTTCCTCCCTTCCTTCCTCCCTTCCTCCCTTCCTCCCCACCCCCTCTCTCTCTTTCCTCCTTTTCCTTCCTTCCTTCCTTCCTTCCTTCCTTCCTTCCTTCCTTCCTTCCTTAGGGCAGGGACCAAGGTAGAGGGTCTTCTAGGTATCCCATCAGATATCAAGGAAACAAACAACTATCTGACTTTTAGAAGACATCTGAAGGCAGCCCTGTTTAGGGAAGTTTTTAATGTCTGATGCTTTTTTATTATTATCATTAATTCTGTTGGGAGCCTCCCAGAGTGGCTGGGGAGGCCCGGCTAGATGGGTGGGGGATAAATGATAAATGATAAAATCCCTTCCTTCCTGTCCCAGCTCTTTCCCTGAGAAAACCTGCAATTTACCACTGAATTGGAACAAATGGCAGTGTCAGGACCTTGAGTCATAGACAGGGCACTCCCCCCCCCCACCATAGTCCATACACAATCTCGATCTAGTGCATGCGTGCATATACACACACACACACACACAGGGACACGGGTGGCGCTGTGGGTAAAACCTCAGCGCCTAGGACTTGCCGATCGCATGGTCGGCGGTTCGAATCCCCGCGGTGGGGTGCGCTCCCATCGTTCGGTCCCAGCGCCTGCCAACCTAGCAGTTCGAAAGCACCCCCGGGTGCAAGTAGATAAATAGGGACCGATTACCAGCGGGAAGGTAAACGGCGTTCCATGTGCTGCGCTGGCTCGCCAGATGCAGCTTGTCACACTGGCCACGTGACCCGGAAGTGTCTGCGGACAGTGCTGGCTCCCGGCCTATAGAGTGAGATGAGCGCACAACCCTAGAGTCTGGCAAGACTGGCCCGTACAGGCAGGGGTACCTTTACCTATATATATATATGCCCCTGAAAAGTGCTTCTCGAGAAACTGCTTCTCAAGAAACGGTTTTCACTGCCAAAACAAAAGCTCGCCGTGGATTGATTCTGCATTCCCTTGCTGTTTGCCCATGTGAAAGCAGATGTAGGCAATCCTGGCAAGGGTATGTGCGTATTGACACCTGCCCAGTGTCAGTATATCAAGATGGCAAACCAACACTTCCTTCTTCGTTCCCCTGGAAGCATGTGCAGGGAGGAAAAGGAATGGGTAACCTAAGCAAAGGGAGGGATTTCAAATGCTGGACCGGGAAATCCTGGATTGAGAGAAACTGTATTTTCTGCACTGCAAATGGGTTAGCGTGCAGGCAGCTTCAGCCTGTGTGTTTCCAAAGTCCTGCCACTTTTAAAAAACATTCCCAAAGTCCTCTAGTCCATCTCTCAGGCCTGGGAGACCTTCTGTCAAACACGACACGGCCCTGGGAGCCAGTGTGGTGTAGTGGTTAAGAGCGGTGGACTCGTAATCTGGTGAACCGGGTTCGCGTCTCCGCTCCTCCACCTGCAGCTGCTGGGTGACCTTGGGCCAGTCACACTTCTCTGATGTCTCTCAGCCCCACTCACCTCACAGAGTGTTTGTTGTGGGGGAGGAAGGGAAAGGAGAATGTTAGCCGCTTTGAGACTCCTTTGGGATAAAGCGGGATATCAAATCCAAACTCCTCCTCCTCCTCCTCCTTTTCTTCTTCTTCAAGGGAAAGGAGAATGTTAGCCACTTTGAGACTCCTTCGGGTAGTGATAAAGCGGGATATCAAATCCAAACTACTACTACTACTACTATTCTTCTTCTTCTTCTTCTTCTTCTTCTTCTTCTTCTTCTTCTTCTTCTTCTTCTTCTTCTTCTTCACTGAGCTTGGTTATATGCTTGGTTGGAACCCTGAGCTGTGTCAGCCCTGAGGCAAGCCCTCTGTGGCCTTTGAGAGAAAGAGAAATCCAGGGGGGCAGCCTAAAGGCAAACCCCACCTCCATGGTTTATTTCCTAGTACGTTTCCAAGCACAATTCAAAGTGTTGGTGCTGACCTTGAAAGCCCTAAACGGCCTCGGTCCAGTATATCTGAGGGAGTGTCTCCAAACCCATCGTTCTGCCCGGACGCTGAGGTCCAGTGCCAAGGGCCTTCTGGCGGTTCCCTCACTGTGAGAAGCCATGTTACAGGGAACCAGGCAGAGGGCCTTCTCGGTA
Source organism: Podarcis vaucheri (assembly GCF_965113315.1). Taxonomy (NCBI): domain Eukaryota; kingdom Metazoa; phylum Chordata; class Lepidosauria; order Squamata; family Lacertidae; genus Podarcis; species Podarcis vaucheri. Next base: position 41,977,432 of record NC_138751.1, on the reverse strand, counting down.
GTGGCACCCACCCTGTGGAATGCCCTCCCACCAGATATCAAAGAGAACAACAACTACCAGACTTTTAGAAGACATCTGAAGGCAGCCCTGTTTAGGGAAGCTTTTAATGTTTGATGTATTACGGTATTTTAATATTTTGTTGGAAGCCGCCCAGAGTGGCTGGGGAAGCCCAGCCAGATGGGCGAGGTATAAATAAATTATTATTATTATTATTATTATTATTATTATTATTATTATTATTATTTTATTTTATTTTATTTTCCCTCCTTACACATTTCCTGTTTCTCACAGGCAGATGATCAGGCACAGCCCCGTGAACCCTACAAAAGGACCGTGTTACCAAAGCTTCTTTCTGAAAAAGCGGCGTGCAAAGTTCAAAAGATGTAAGGTGTGTGGCGTTCAGGTCTGGAGTCCCACTCTGTTCTGGTCTCTCCCCCAACTGGGTTGCACTGATGGTGGTGGTGGTGGTGGTGAAGGTGAAGGCGACATGCCAGCGTGATGTTGTGCCAGCACATCATTTACGTTACTCCAGCCCTGCCTCTACATCCCCACAGATTTCTCCCGGGTGAAAAGTGGGATGGAGTTGAATTTCCTTCACTGACCTAAGGGACTGAGGAGGTCAGCAGCTGAAGCTTTCAGGCCTGCCTGTCTTTAAAGCTAAGTCCATATTGCTGTTCCCCTGTACCAGGTCTCCTCCTCAGCCGAGAGGATGCAAAAGGCTGGCAGGAAGGAGGTGAAAGAAAGCAAGATTTTCATCAAAACTCAGCCGCCAAGGACCACTTCACCCAGTTTAAGGTATCTGGGCAGGTTGGAATATGCACTGCACAGGGTTGGACCAAATTACCCTTGCGGTCCCTTCCAATTCTATCATTCTATCTGACGCAATATGACAGACAGGCATTTAGCAAATTAATTAACCAGTGGCTTTGTCAGCTGCTATTAGCTGTGAAGGAATGTCCACATTCAGAATAAGTATTGAGTAGCAGTACCAGGGTGGATTTCATTTAAATTAGGATTTAAATCACTAGTCAGTAAGACTTGCTCTGAATCACTAGTCAGTAAGACTTGATTTAAATCTTTTTTTCTTTTCTTTTTTTTTACAAAAAGATTCATACTTGCTGGTATAATCTTAATATTTACAACCAGATGAAGGTTTCATTTTTGGAATAATAAATTTTCAGATTAGTTTTTTCCACAGTTATATCAAAAATTACTTATTTGGTTATACTATTAGACATACATAGATAATTATGAAATTATTGTGAGGTTTAATAAGTTAACTGTTTATATCTGGACAACTTTTCTGCTGTACTTTATCGGAAGGAGAAAAATAATCATTTCCTTAATAACAATTAAACAATTTATTTAACTAAAACAATAGCATTATAGCATATGGATCCATGTTTGTTAACTGATGTGGTTAAACAATTTTTTTAAATAAAAAAAAACTTAGACTGAGTTTTAGCACACATTTAAAAATTTAAATCCTTATTTCCGGATGAATAGCCTTTGGACTATACTGTAACTTAAATAGAAAACTATCTTTAGAAAGATTTTTCCTCCAAAAGCATTTTATTTTAAAAATCCAATTTAAATTTTAAATATATATATATATTAAAATCATTGATTTTTATCCACCCTAATCAGTATGAATATCAAATTCTTCTGGGATACAATGCATAAGGGATAGCTGAAAAATCATGCTCGGCTTGTGGGCATGTAGCTAATAATCACTGTTGGAAACAGGACTCAGTGCAAAAAAGACTGACCTTTTTGGCTTAAAGCAAAAAAGACTGACCTTTTTGGCTTAAAGCAAAAAAGACTGACGTTTTTGGCTCAAAGCAACAGAGCTTGAATTCTGGCATTTCTAAGAGTGAGTCCCAGAGACATCTGACTTCAGGCCAGTCTGCATATTATGGGCACTGCAGAACATTGCTTTTCCATTTTAACTTCCCCTCTCTCTTCAGGATTCTCTCCAGGCCATGTCCTTCCTAACCGAAATCCCCCTACCAGGCCTACTTCAATGCCTCCCTCTTGCCCCCAGTGTTTTTGCCTGGCTGGAATGTGTTTACTGAACTCTCAAAGTGCCTCTTGGAGCGGGTTCACATTACCGCCTTAGATCAGTGTTTCCTAACCGCTGTTCCGCGGCACACGAGTGTGCCGTGAGACGTTGCCTCGTGTGCCGCGAGATGCCTGGAGGGAGGCGGGCGAGTCGGGCAGCGAGAGGCGGGGCGGCGGCGGCGAGGAGAGGCCGCGCCTCCTGCTGCTGCCTGGCGCTCCTCCTCGCAGCCGGCAGCGCTGCCTGGGCGCCTCCGCGCGACTCTGCCTCGCTGGGTTTGGTCTCCCAGCAGAGATGGGTCACACGCGCACCTCCCTCCCTCCCTCAGCCTGCGCGGAGGGAGAGCCAGAGAGAGGCATCGCTCCTGCGCGGCGGGAGAGGGAGCAGCCGGAGCGATGCCCCAAACGAAGGCATGGGACCGGAGGGGAAATCCTCTCCGAGGAGGATTGAGCGCAGCTGAGAGAAGCCTTTCGAGGAGCTGCCGTGTCCCCTGGAAACCCCCTTCCCAGCTCTGCCTGCCTGCCTGCCCAAAGCTTGGAGGTTCCCCGGCAAGGGGGAGGGAAAAAACTTTCACTTTTGTGCGTCCCTCCCGGCGTGACGCTGCGCGTTGACGTCACGGGGCGGGGCTTTAATGGTGGTGTGCCGCGAGATTTTTTTTCAGTAAACAGGTGTGCCGTTGCCCAAAAACGTTTGGGAAACACTGCCTTAGATCACAGTGAAGTTGCTGTTTTCTCCAGTGCGTTTCGCAGTGCTTATGTCTCAACTGTTCCCATCAACGCAGCTTAAGTAGTGTCAGATTTAGTTCTGTTTGGGTACACACCAACGGGCACTGATTGGGCAGGGGATGCCTTAAAAAAGGTGTTCACACCTTGACTGGAGATGAATTAGGAGTGGCTTAAGGATTCCTTTATTAAAAAATAATTTTTATTAGTTTTCAATTACAATAATCCAATGAAAGCCTCATTATGAAAACGCCAAAATATAATACTATTAATAATGCTAATCATTCAAAACCCAAATTATACCATAACGTTGACTCCCCGCCTGCTAGAATTGATGGTTTGATGATTTACTATGTTTCATAGCAGGGGTTGTGAACACAGCCTTAGTGACCTGGGTACAGTGGCATAGCGTGGGGGGTGCAGGGGGGCCCGGCCGCACTGGGCGCAACATCTGGGGGTTAGGCTTAGGGGGCGCAAATCCACGGGTTAGGGGGCGCAAATTACTTGCCTTGCCCCGGGTGCTGACAACCCACGCTACGCCACTGCCTGGGTAGAAACTAGACTATTGTAGAACGTACGAAAGAATGTACTTTCATATGTGGTGGACCTGTAAAAGGGTAAAAGAGTATTGGGAAATAATTCACAATGAATTGAAAAAACCAGAGTCCTTTTTCTTTGGGATAATTCAGACGGAAATTCCCAGGTGTTAAAAAAGGTTATTTATGTATGCCACTACTGCGGCCCATTTTTTGTTAGCTCAAAAATGGAAAACTAGCGAGCTCCCAACCAAAGAAGAATGGCAACTGAGACTGACAGGATATGCACAGCTTGCGGACCTAACATATAGAATAAGAGAACATGAAGAACATGGATTGGAAAATGTTTATTGAATAAATGGGGGGGGGGTTGTGTACACTTGAAAACGGTGGCAGCATTAAGATAAATTCAGCAGTGTGTTTAGGTTTTGAAATATACTCAGAGTCGCAAAGTGATTTCATGCTCTTTATTCAGCTCATAGTGGTGAGGAGGAATGAATGAAAGTCCCCTCACAGTATCTGCTTTATATACATTATTTACACAATGGGCTGCACATGATTGGCTAATTCTGGAATTCTACTGTAAGCCAATCAGGTTGTGGATTCACTTATATCTGGAGCATGATTGGGTGGTTCCTGCCAACCAATCATACTGCTGCATTGTTCTAGGACCAATCAGACTGCTGCATTCTGAATCCTATTGTTCTAGGACCAATCAGACTGCTGCAATTTGGATCCTATTGTTCTAGGACCAATCAGACTGCTGCAGTTTGGATCCTATTCAACTCAGTACATAACAGGTTTTGATGGATGTAATAATGGAATACAGAATGGTTTAGTTTATGAAAAATATGCAGGGATTTATGCAAAATGAACCACAGAAAGAGAAGAAGGGAAGTCACTGATATTTTAAGGTTGTTTAAATGAATACCGTAAAATGTAAAACGGAAAATTTAATAAAAATTATTTTTAAAAGAAAATAAAGAAACTAGGCTACTGTACAAAGGTAAAAATTGCCTCTAGTCTCCCCCATTATGGGGATGTTCATTAGAAGGCAGCCCTGAAGAAAATGTAGTTCTGTGTGGTCTGAAAAAGGTTCCCCATCGTTACAGCAGGGTGACCTTATTGGCAGGGGTGGGACTTATCTTGTCAGCTTCCAAAATTTGAGCCAATTTTCTACTTTCTCAGTAGGATGGTAGGTAAAGGTGCATATTTTATTTTGTCACAGTTGCAGTTTTATTTCTTCGTTCTCTGTTGCGATGCCCGATCGAAACAGCAAAGATTGACTTGACGTCGTGCAGATTGCTGGAAATAAATTGCTGGGGATTGTTTAATCCTGCACCTTGCATAACGTGAAGCGTCGGCCATGGCATCATTTTGACACCAGGCGCAAGAATCTCCATGCCAGCAGCTGAATGGAATACAGTGGTACCTCAGGTTAAGTACATAATTCGTTCCGGAGGTGCATACTTAACCTGAAACTGTTCTTAACCTGAAGCACCACTTTAGCTAATGGGGCCTCCCGCTGCTGCTGGCCGCCGGAGCACGATTTCTGTTCTCATCCTGAAGCAAAGTTCTTAACCTGAAGCACTATTTCTGGGTTAGCGGAGTCTGTAACCTGAAGCGTATGTAACCTGAAGTGTATGTAACCTGAGGTACCACTGTATTCCATTACTGGCCAGCTAGTTGAGGCCTCTGTCGTCGATAAATCTGAGTTCATCACTGTAAAAGGGAGGGAGGGAGAGACCCAAATTGTTGTAATGATGAGCTGCATTCATGTCTCTTGGCAGGAGGAGCAAAGTTTTGTACAATCTCTACACGACCTTCTGTGATGAGGGAGAGCTGTCTGACACATGCCTTGCTCCCAGAGCAAGAGGTAATGCATGAATTGGAGGAGTTGTGTTGTACCTCTCTTGATGACAATCAGTATGCGGAGGACACCCAGCTCTACCTCTCCTTTAAATCAGAACCAGTGAGTGCAGTGAAGGTCCTGTGTGAGTGCCTGGAGGCGGTTGGAGGATGGATGGCGGCTAACAGATTGAGGTTGAATCCTAACAGGACAGAAGTACTGTTTTGGAGGGACAGGGGGCGGGCGGGTGTGGGGGATTCCCTGGTCCTAGAATCATAGAATCATAGAATCATAGAGTTGGAAGAGACCACAAGGGCCATCGAGTCCAACCCCCTGCCAAGCAGGAAACACCATCAGAGCACTCCTGACATATGGTTGTCAAGCCTCTGCTTAAAGACCTCCAAAGTAGGAGACTCCACCACACTCCTTGGCAGCAAATTCCACTGTCAAACAGCTCTTACTGTCAGGAAGTTCTTCCTAATGTTTAGGTGGAATCTTCTTTCTTGTAGTTTGGATCCATTGCTCCGTGTCCGCTTCTCTGGAGCAGCAGAAAACAACCTTTCTCCCTCCTCTATGTGACATCCTTTTATATATTTGAACATGGCTATCATATCACCCCTTAACCTCCTCTTAACATGCCCAGCTCCCTTAGCCGTTCCTCATAAGGCATCGTTTCCAGGCCTTTGACCATTTTGGTTGCCCTCCTCTGGATGGGGTAACTGTGCCCCTGAAGGACCAGGTGCGCAGCCTGGGAGTCATTTTGGACTCACAGCTGTCCTTGGAGGTGCAGGTTAATTCTGTGTCCAGGGCGGCTGTCTACCAGCTCCACCTGGTACTCAGGCTAAGACCTTACCTGCCCGCGGACTGTCTCGCCAGAGTGGTGCATGCTCTAGTTATCTCCCGCTTGGACTACTGCAATGTGCTCTACGTGGGGCTTACCTTTGAAGGTGACCCGGAAACTGCAATTAATCCACAATGCGGCAGCTAGACTGGTGACTGGGAGTGGCTGCCGGGACCACATAACACTGGTTCTGAGAGATCTGCATTGGCTCCCAGTACGTTTCCGAGCACAATTCAAAGTGTTGGTGCTGACCTTTAAAGCCCTAAACGGCCTCGGTCCTGTATACCTGAAGGAGCGTCTCCACCCCCATCGTTCAGCCCAGACACTGAGATCCAGCGCCGAGGGCCTTTTGGCGGTTCCCTCATTGTGAGAAGTGAGGTTACAGGGAACCAGACAGAGGGCCATCTCAGTAGTGGCGCCCACCCTGTGGAACACCCTCCCTTCAAATGTGAAGGAAATAAGCAGCTATCCTATCTTTAAAAGACATCTGAAGGCAGCCCTGTTCAGGGAAGTTTTTAATATTTAACGCTGTACTGTTTTTAACACTTGATTGGGAGCCGCCCAGAGTGGCTGGGGAAACTCAGCCAGATGGGCGGGGTGTAAATAATAAATTATTATATTATTATTAATGTCAGCAAAAAAAAATCTGGGGAAGGGGCACTTGAACGTCTTTTGCCTATGGCTTTGTAACTGTGGGTTGTCGCCGCTGCGCATGCGCATTCCCCTTTCACTGATGTTGTTGCCAAAAAGGCCAAATTCCAGAGAGCGCTATAGAACAAAAAAAATGGCATCCAGAATTTGAAGACATTCTGGATCCGGCAAGAGGGTGCGAGGACAGGACAGCGGTGAAGGGAAAAACCAGATCCACAGTGTTATTATTTTTTCCAGGACTCTCCAGGGCCTGCTCCATTTTTGGTGCCATCAAGAAGGGGAAGATTAACATCAGCAACCTCCTCCTTAGTTTGCACACACTGGGAATCCTGTTGACCACATCCGAGATGTACCAAGCTCTCAAGTTCATTCCGATGGATGGTGCGTGCTCTCACTCCCAGGCCTGTGGGTTGTCGGCAACAGTAATTTTGCATTCCTTGGAAACAAATGGGGAGGTGGGTGTTTGGAATTTGTGGGATACGTATTGCTACTGGATTGGGCGTTGGGCTGAATGACCTCTTGGGGGCTGGGCCTTCCAACTTGGGGATTCTTGACTAGAAGATTTCTCCAAATGGGTTTTATACCGGTGTAAGTTGCCTGAGGGACATGGGTGGCGCTGTGGTCTAAACCACAGAGCCCTAGGGCTTGCTGATCAGAAGGTCAGCGGTTCGAATCCCCGCAACAGGGTGAGCTCCCGGTGCTCGGCCCCTGCTCCTGCCAACCTAGCAGTTCGAAAGCACATCCAAGTGCAAATAGATAAATAGGGACCGCTCCGGTGGGAAGGTAAACGGAGTTTACATGCGCTGCTCTTGTTCGCCAGAAGCGGCTTAGTCATGCTGGCCACATGACCCAGAAGCTGTACGCCGGCTCCCTCGGCCAATAAAGCGAGATGAGCGCTACAACCCCAGAGTCGTCCGCGACTGGACCTAATAGTCAGGGGTCCCTTTACCTTTACCTTTAAGTTGCTTGAAGTGTGGCTGGACAGAATTTGTTAGTAGCCTGGGCAAAGAGGCCCAGGACCACTCCTTTTTTAGGGATGCTTCTCAATACCTTGCCTGTTGCATAAAGAAATTGCCAAAGGCTGTTCTGGCAGGGAAGTATGGGAGCCATTTTGGAGATGGTCATGTGTCTTTCTTCCCCACCCCTTTCCTCTTCCTTTGGCTGGGAATAATGTCGTTAAGTGGTGTGTGTAGACTGGGCAGAGACAAACAGAGAGCTGGGATGGTTCTGGAAGCATCTTACAGTGCTAGTTGACTGTCCTGTAGGAACAGTGAACTTTGAGACATCTGACAGAGCATTCAGTGATGTTCCTCCACTTCTGATCAACCTGTATATTTGTAAGTGAACACAAATTCTAAACAGCCTCGGCCCAGTATACCTGAAGGATAATCCCCGAATCTAGAATTTGATATTAAAAATTTCCTTGATGACTTTGTGAGAAACGGATCAAAAAAATTCATGTAATTTTAGAAGCTAAATGGCAACATCTGGAGGCACATGACTGAGGTTCAGTTGCAGAGCACATTTTGTACTGCCTACTCCACGTCTCTTACCAATTTATCTTGCCTCTTCTTCTCAAAATAGTGCATGGGAATTTGGATTTTGCTGACTTCCTGGACATTTTGAAGACCACCCCATCCTTCACAGAAAGAGAGGGTATGTGGAGGGGAAATTGTGGGAATGTTGAGGAAAGTAGGAGGGGATATACAGTGGTGCCTCGCAAGATGAAAAGAATTCGTTCTGTGATTCTCTTCATCTAGCGGTTTTTTCGTCTTGTGAAGCAAGCCCATTGAAGGATTAGCGGATTAGTGCTATTAGCAGCTTTTAGCGGTTTATCTGCTGATCGGATCAGCTGATAAGCGGCTTAGCGGCTTAGAAAAAGGGGGGGGGGACCAGCAGGAACTCGCAATGCAAACAAGCCCATAGGAAATTCATTTTGCGAAGCACCTCCAAAACGGAAAACTCTTTCGTCTAGCGAGTTTTCCGTCTTGCGAGGCATTCGTCTTGCGGGGCACCACTGTATTGATTAACTAGGGCCCTGCGGGACTTGACATCTTTCCGCAGGGCCTGCAAGACAGAGCTGTTCCACCAGGCCTTTGGCCAGGGCACAGTCTGACCCCATCCTTTGGTAATCCTCATAGAACTCTAGCCCAATGGTTGCCATTAATTTGATTCTGAATTGGTTTTAGAATCAATTGATTTTAGAATGTATTTCAAGTAATTGTGATTTTATGTAAACTGTGTTACTTTTACTTTTAGCCGCTCTGAGCCTGGCTTTGGCTGGGGAGGGCAGGATATAAATAAAATTTTATTGTTATCATTATTATTAATTATTATCCCTCCTCACTCACGCTAGTGAGCAAGCAGCAGAGCACATTCCCTTGCACATTGCGTCAAGCAAGTTGATGGATTCGTTAGAAATGGAGCAAAATATGGCTGTGTTTCCCATTTTCTGACCTAGGCTGAGTACACACTCTACCTTTAAGCTCATCCTTTTCCTCAAAGAATTCTGGTGACTTCTGCACTATTAAGGATTGCTGGGAATTGTAGCACCAGGCTTAGCCACACCTGCCTTTTGCCCTGTTTTTTGCAGACAAAAGTTCACGGTTATGAGTGTCAACATCGCATCAGCTTGGCCAGTCAGTGTCCTTAACTTCACTGACACTGATATGGTGAAATATGGCAGATAGGGCCCAAGCGTGAAATTTCCTAAACTACTCCTTGGCAGGGAGAACTAGGGCAAATATAGTTTCCCTTGCAACACTCTGCTTGCCCGAATAATCCCCCCACTGGAATATATTGGAATTAAGTGGTTATTTTGTGCACACTAATAGACTTCTTCCTTCTCTTCCCCTCACTTTCTATAGCTCTCAAGAATGCTCTGTTCATTTTCAAAAACATTAGGAAAGACATGGTGGCCATTGATGACTTAGAGACCATTTTGGCTTGCCTGGGGGTCACTCTGAGCCCCAAGGTTATACAACATGCAGTGGGATCCATCCGTGTTACCTGTAAGTATCCACCAATTTCAGTATGTGCTGAAGTAGGAGGGGGGTGGGTTGCGTGAATGCACTGAATGTTTCGCTGGTGGGCTACAAATTTCAGCCAGGCCTCTGTAGTCCTTGAGCTCAGCAAACGTTCTCCTGATCCAGGGTCAGAAAAGAACTTTGGAGGTTCATTAGTGTTAATTTACAAGACCTCAAATTCTCTTCCAGCTCAGATTCATGCCCAGTCCAGAGAGGAACACCTGGCTTTCCTGGCCTCCCCTCTTGAAAGTAACAGAGTTACATCCCTCCGTATTATTTAGCACTCAGCCAAAATTTCCATCTGGAATATTTTTCTTCTGCAACTGGGAAGTGAGACGGAGAGGGCAAAAGAAAGAGAGCGAGGAAGGGGGGGAATAAAATCTGAAGATTTTAGGGTTTAGAGAAAATAGAAAAATCTTGCAGTTTAGCATAAAAATGTACGAAGGTCTACTATCCCCTCCCATAGGAGCCTGCTTGCATCTTTAGATCATCTACAGAGGGCCTCTTGTTAATTCCAAATCCACATTTGCTTGGAATAAGGAAGAGACCTTTTTTTACCATTATTGCACTCAAACTTTGAAACTCCCTGCCTGGGGAAGATTGTTTTCCCTCCCCCCTCCCCTTATTGGCCTGCCACAGCATTAAAAGTATGGTTTCTTAAGTATGCTGAGAGTTGATAAAGGTAAAGGGACCCCTGACCATTAAGTCGAGTCGTGGACGACTCTGGGGTTGCAGCACTCATTTCGCTTTACTGGCCGAGGGAGCCGGTGTTTGTTCCCCTGACATGTGGCGAGCATGACTAAGCCGCTTCTGGTGAACCAGAGCAGCGCACGGAAACGCCGTTTACCTTCCCGCCAGAACGGTACCTATTTCATAGAATCATAGAATCATAGAGTTGGAAGAGACCACAAGGGCCATCGAGTCCAACCCCCCTGCCAAGCAGGAAACACCATCAGAGCACTCCTGACATATGGTTGTCAAGCCTCTGCTTAAAGACCTCCAAAGTAGGAGACTCCACCACACTCCTTGGCAGCAAATTCCACTGTCGAACAGCTCTTATTGTCAGGAAGTTCTTCCTAATGTTTAGGTGGAATCTTCTTTCTTGTAGTTTGGATCCATTGCTCCGTGTCCGCTTCTCTGGAGCAGCAGAAAACAACCTTTCTCCCTCCTCTATGTGACATCCTTTTATATATTTGAACATGGCTATCATATCACCCCTTAACCTCCTCTTAACATGCCCAGCTCCCTTAGCCGTTCCTCATAAGGCATCGTTTCCAGGCCTTTGACCATTTTGGTTGCCCTCCTCTGGACACATTCCAGTTTGTCAGTGTCCTTCTTGAACTGTGGTGCCCAGAACTGGACACAGTACTCCAGGTGAGGTCTGGCCAGAGCAGAATACAGTGGCACTATTACTTCCCTTGATCTAGATGCTATACTCCTATTGATGAGGCCCAGAATTGCATTGGCTTTTTTATCTACTTGCACTTTGACATGCTTTTGAACTGCTAGGTGGGCAGGAGCAGGGACCGAGCAACAGGAGCTCACCCCGTTGCGGGATTTGAACTGCCGACCTTCCAATCGGCAAGCCCTAGGCTCAGTGATTTAGACCACAGTGCCACCCATGTCCCCTATTCCCTTCGTAGAGCTACCATTCCCAAAGTTTTCTGAGAAGAGGGTTGACTCTGGAATTTACAGCTCTGTGATGGAAATAGGTGCTTCCTATTTCCAGCTCTCAGAACCCTTTACAAACAACACTTCCCAGAATTCTTTAGGGGAATCTGTGGCTGCTTTAAGTGCAACGGTACTGCCTTTACTATGTAGTGCAGATCGACCCAGAATCTGACACCCAACCCTGCAAATTACAGATAGCCAAAGGTTAACAAATTCCCGATTGCAAATCAGTTGCATCAACACCAGCTGCTGAAGAACTCTCCTCAGCCTGCTGGTCTGGAAGATCAACAGGACTGGACAACACTGGTGGACCTCACTGGGAAAAGTGGAACTGTGGCTGAGAGGCGCCTTCTCCACATTGCCCCAACCTTGAAAACAGGAGCCTTTAAGCATTGGGGTTTAAATGGGGAGAGGCATTCCTTTGCATAAGCAGGACCCATTTCCTTTCATTCTGTTACAGGGGACGGGAAAATAAACATCTCAGAATTTCTGTCACTTGTGAGAGGACCACCAGTTTGCCATAAAGGACTAGGTAAGTGATCATTGCCCATAAACTGGACTGGGGCCTATCTAAAGGAATTTTGCAAGGCTCCTCTTTGAAGTTGAATAGGCACAGCAATTGAAACAAGTGTTTTCATAGGACTTTCACGGTCTTCAAAGTACTTCAGAAACATTTGTTTCTTGTGGAAAAATCTGTGGCCATCCATATGTTGCCGGACCGCAGCTCCCCCCATTTTTGAACATCGGTCCTGCTGGCTGGAGCTGATGGGAACTGGAGTCGAACAACATTTGGAGACCCAAAGGTTCTACATCCTTACAGTGACATTGTACAACTGGTTGGAATTATTAACCTGACATAGTAGAATAGGATGGGGGAGAGACAGGACTTGAGGGGGAAATGAAGTAACATACTTGGCTTAGTATGTGTAAAAGATTTACTCACTTTTAGAGGGTCATGAAATTCTACTCAATATTGAGCCAGAGCAGAACTCCAACATATAGTTAGCAGAGTAAAAACTTAAAACACGTGGCAGGATTCCCCAAAAATTGACCAGAGGCAATTATATTTCATCCAGCAGAGCTTTACTGCTACTGAAGGCAAATGAGCAGAATGGTCACAAATACAATACATTCAGGATTGGCACTGTCCATAAGAAATCCAGTTGCAGTAGTCTTAACTTAAACTTAAAATAATATCTGTATGAGTCTAAACCCGAACAGTAAGCATACTATGTACAGAACATCACATCAGAAGGAAAAGAGATAGAAAAAGAGAATGCAATCCAGGCTCTTTCTGGCCTTTTATAGTCAGCATGACCTTGAAAGAGCTAAGAGAACCAGTTTAAACCAGCCGTACTCAGCTTCTCTGAAGTAATAACCCAAACATCATGAACCTTCTGCTTGTTTCTTTCACACAGAGAAGCTTCCAGAACCCTCTTGAATTACCGTATTTTTTTGCACCATAACACTCACTTTTTTCCTCCTAGAAAGTAAGGGGAAATGTCTGCGCGTGTTATAGAGGGAATGCCTACGGGTGGCATGCCTACAGATTTTCCTCCTCTAAAAACTACGTGCGTGTTATGGTCGGGTGCGTGTTATAGAGCGAAAAATACGGTAATTAGAATAGGAAAGATCTCTACACATCAGAGCAATACTTTCTGCACTAAGAAATGCAAACTGACATAGAGGGGCACACCTTCCTTTGTTTTCTGTACAAGTCACTGATCTGGAAGGGGGCACCTAAAAGGCGGTAACCCTAGAGCAGTGAATTCTGGAGAAATGCAGTGGGTAGGTTCCATTAACAGAAGATCATTCTCCTGTGTCTGCATGGAGAGTAAATAGCCTTGGCTCTGTATACTTGAAGGAGCGTCTCCATCCCCACCGTTCAGCACAGACACTGAGGTCCAGATCCAAGGGCCTTCTGGTGGTTCCTTCACTGCGGGAAGTGAAGCTACAGGAAACCAGGCAAGAGGGTCTTCTCAGTGGTGGCACCCACCCTGTGGAACGCCCTCCCGTCAGATGTCAAGGAGATGAGAAACTAGATAACCTTTAGAAGACATCTGAAGGAATCCCTGTACAGTGGTACCTCGTTCCGGAGGTCCGTTTTTAACCTGAAGTACCACTTTAGCTAATGGGGCCTCCTGCTGCTGCCGCACTGCCAGAGCACGATTTCTGTTCTCATCCTGAAGCAAAGTTCTTAACCCGAGGTAATATTTCTGGGTTAGCAGAGTCTGTAACCTGAAGCGTATTTAACCTGAAGCGTATGTAACCCGAGGTACCACTGTATAGGAAAGTGTTTCATTATGTTTTTATATATGTTGGAAGATGTCCAGGGTGGTTGGGGCACATTAATAAATTGTCATTATCATTATCATCATCCTTCTCATTATTAGCCCAGTCCTGCCAGAGCACTAGATCTTAATGAGCTGCAGCAGGCAGCCTTCTCTGTGCATACATATTTTCAGTTCATAGGAGACTGGTCATTTTAATTTTATTTACTTCTCACTGAACTCTTAAGAGCTCTCTCACGACACACTGATGCGCCCCTGCGTGCACACAGTTTAGAAGTTGTTGTGCAAAATATTTTTGTTTCAGAAGTACAGTGGTACCTCGGGTTAAAGACACTTCAGGTTACAGACACTTCAGGTTACAGACTCCGCTAACCCAGAAATAGTACCTCGGGTTAAGAACTTTGCTTCAGGATGAGAACAGAAATCGTGCAGCGGCGGCACAGCAGCAGCAGCAGGAGACCCCATTAGCTAAAGTGGTACCTCAGGTTAAGAACAGTTTCAGGTTAAGAACGGACCTCCGGAATGATAGATAGATAATACTTTATTCGGCTATAAGCCCACCAGATAAAACCAATCAGTAAATAAAATTTAACATTCTAAAATATCAACTAAAATATTTCAACGCATAATCTCCTTCACATGACATACGGTCTCTAAATGTACCATATTGTGGCCTTGAATATAAAGATGGTGGATAGAGTTTACTAGATTTTAATAGTCATGCAGCATTCCATGAAGTCTTTTATATGAGAGAACAGAATTCAGGAATCTTGCAACCTGTAATGTTCTATAAGAGTCAATGTCCTGGAGTAGATAGGCTAGATGTGATTCAGGTGGTTTTGCAAGAGTTTCCAAAATGATTGAACTCAGAATCCTTGATCGGGGAAGAATATATAAAGGACAATTAAACAAGATATGATGAAGGGATTCTATGCCTCCGGAATGAATTAAGTTCTTAACCTGAGGTACCACTGTATATAAGTGTTATTCTGTAGAGGCCTTGTTTCAGCTGAAGCTGTAGAATCTGATAGGGTCTCTTTGCTTCTCTCTGCTACATCTGTAGATGAAAGCTCTACTTGGGGGTCTTCCCGGGGCTTTTCTAGTAATACGGATGATTCAGAGACCCAGTGGAGAATGCTGCCTGCTCACCAGCCTCTCTTCTATAATCCTGATTACGATGCCACTCTTGCCCAGCTACGGAAGAGGAAAACCAAATCCCAGAAGCCTGCTGAGGCTGAGCAGACCAAACCCAGTACTGCAATTCCTGAAAGCCGTGTGGAAGAGAAGACCATTGAGTGGCCAAAAGTCCGACGAAGCTTTGGCTATACAAGTCAGGACACTCTGTTTCCTCTATCCTCCACCTTATCCCTGAAAGAAGATGCCAGGATTTCCGCCCAGAAGGCAAGAAAGCTGTCGTTGAGCGCAAGCCAAGAAGAGGACGTTCCTTTCTCAGTGATCAACTATGACGCAATCCAGAAGCAGAAGAATAAGAAGAAGAAGCGGCTGTCCTTCAACACGGATCTTCCAAGGAGGTATGACTTTGAAGAGACCTTCCAGACATTGGATTCCGAAAGTGAAGGCAAACCATCAGAAGCAGTATCCGACCAGCAAGGTGGGTTCTGAAATGTTGTCCATTCAATGCAATACATGCTTGAACTTGCACATTTTGAATCAAATGAACTGGAGGGCTGGTTGTCATTTGCAAGGTGGGATTTATCTTCTAATGAATACAGTGGACACTCGGGTTGCGAATGTGATCTGTGCGGGATGCACGTTCACAACCTGCAGTGGGGCACCTGCGCAAGCACAGGTTGCGATTTGGCGCTTCTGCGCATGCGCAAAGTGCGATCTAGCACTTCTGCGCATGTGCTACCGCCGAAACCCAGAAGTAACTCGTTCCAGTACTTCCGTGTTTCGGCAGGTGCGTAACCCAAAAAAACGCAACCTGAAGCGGCTGTAACCCAAGGTATGATTGTAATAGGGAGCCAGGGTCAAGGACTGCACTTTTTTTTAGCCTGATTGCTGCTAAGCCCCTATTCTGCATGGCTTCTAGAGAAGCCAGATGCTTCCACACTATAAATTTAGTGCCGTGCTTCATTCACTCACTTTTATACAGGGTTCTGCACGAAGATTTCATCCAACCATTGTTATCCTGTATTTCCACTGTGGTTCTGTTCTTTTCTCTGACTGTGCGACCCTTCCATCTTTCCAAAGCATTTGGGTGATGCATCAGTAAAAGAGAACCAATCACATCTCTGCGCACATTTCTATGTACACAGTGGCGGAGCTTCATGCTCTGGCACCGAGGGGCGGAGAGCAGGCGGGGACGGGGCTGCCGCACATCCTGGGGGTGTGGCGCGCCATCCACAGGGGCATGGTGCGCGTCCTGGGGGTGTGGAACACCCCACCGGGATCGCGCTGCCAGGGGCAGCACGCTCCCCCCACACTCCTCTTCCTCCGCCACTGTATGTACACATCCCATTACGTTCTTTCCAACCGCTCAGCGTGACATGGCTGCTGTTTGTGGAGCCAACAGAAGCTCAGCAAAGTTTCATTATAACCTTTAGTGACGGTGCAATTTTTAAAGCCCATTTTTGCTTTCTTAATCAATCTTTTAATTATTATTAAAGTGCTTTTTTCATAAAAAAAACCCTAATAATATTAATATAAAGTTTTATAGGTGTAGGAAAACCAAACAACCCTATTTCTGATCACTGCTGAAATGGCAGTAACTGGAATGGTTTAAAAAATAAAAATATTCGTGTTATGGCATTATTGTGCTTATAGCATCATGGGTGCTTCCTGACGGGGGATTGATCTGCAAGCGGACCACTGAGATATTGCATATGGGGTTTATATCTCTCTTGTGTTTCACCCAGGAAGGGTAAATCCAGATTAAATTGGGGACAGGGATATGTTATGGCATTTCGATGCCGATGGCATTATGTAGATCAGAGTTTTCCAAGCTGTGTGTTGCAACATGTTAGTGTGTTGATTGCAATGTGTTGGTGTGTCTCACGAACGCTCCCTGTGCTCCTCCCGAAACCGGAAAGAGAGCAGGCAGCCCTTTGCGGTTTGCTGGTAGAGCAGAATTAGTGTGTCGCGAAATGATGCATGTCTAAAAAATGTGTCACCAACGTGAAAAGTGTGGAAAGCTCTGATGTAGATGCTGCAAACAGCCGCGGTGGTGGCAGCAACAATTTGCAAACCCGAGAAGCATTCATCCTACCAAACCTGCCCCCAGATATCTGGAACCACACTCTTTAATATCATAATGCGAAACAACAACAACAGCCCCATGATGGTGTTGTGGTGCTGTTGCATGATGTTGTTGTGGTGACGCGGGTGGTGCTGTGGTTTAAATCACTGAGCCTCCTGGGCTTGCCAATCGAAAGGTTGGCGGTTCGAATCCCTATGACAGGATGAGCTCCCATTGCTCTGTCCCAGCTCCTGCCAACCTTGCAGTTCGAAAGCACCCCAGTGCAAGTAGATAAATAGGTATCACTGTGGCAGGAAGGTAAACTGCATTTTCGTGCGCTTTGGTTTCCATCATGGTGTCCCATTGCGGCAGAAGCGGTTTAGTCATGCTGGCCACATGACCCGGAAAGCTGTCTGTGGGCAAACGCCGGCTCCCTCGGCCTGAAAGCAAGATGAGCGTCGCAACCCCATATTCACCTTTGACTGGACTTAACCATCCAGGGGTCCTTTAATCTTTACTTCCCAGAACACTGAGCAAATTCTAGGGGCCAGACTCCCAGGTTTACTTTCCTTTGGACAAGAGACCACTGGAGATCAATGTCTTTGTAGTTTTCCTTTATTTTCAAATATATAAGTAGAGCATAGTAGAAGCAAATAAACACTCCTAAAGCTGGCAGAAAATCAGCCAAGCTTGCTTCGGATTCCACAGGCAGTGCATCTCAGACTGCATCACTTACAGCCAATCAGAGTTCCTCCCCCTTTCTCCCTTTGCCCTTCTTTCTCCTTCTTTGCTGACTTCAAAACAATCAGACTGTTCCTCTGCCTCCTCACACTAGCCCAAAATCTCAAAATCTGTTAGGTGCAGGTCACCACCATTTACACATGTTCAATATGTGCGTGACCTCGCATACATGCATCATGCCGAACCCAGAAGTGACCTGAAAAAGTCACAAAAATGTCGCAAAAAGGGGGCAGAATGGGGCAGGGGCATAACAGGGTGTTTGCAAGCTTTTACAATGGTGTTTCAAATATGTGTGATTTCATATACGCGTGGTGCATGGGAACGTAACCCCTGCATAAATGGGGGGGGGAGTTTTGCCTGTATTACATGCCAATAACTGAAGATAGAATTGTAGAGCTGGAAGGGACACTGAGGGTCATCAAGTCCAACCCCCTGCAATGTAGGAATATGCTGCTGTCCCATACAGGAAATCAAGCCTGCAACCTTGGTGGTATCAGAACCACGCTCTAACCAGTGGAGCTATCCAGATATTCCCATCAATTCGAGGCCCATTTAACTTTCTTTTCTTAATCCCCACCCACTGAGGAAATGGAAGCCAGCCATTTCCTCTCCCCCTTCCCTCCTATTATCAAGTGATCAACTTAATATGTCATTACCATCCAGAGTCAGTAATGTTATGTGTGAGCAGAGGAATAAGCTGTGTTAAAGATGAGGAAATGCAGAGCAAAAAAAGGTTATGCCTCTTCACTTCAGAAAACAAGCAACGACATGGTGGGGGCTTCGCAAAACATTTGATCACCTGGGCACCCAAGGTAACCTTACAGTGGCGTTTTCCTGGCAATTCTAGACATTATACTTGCTATGAGAAACACCAGTGTCGTGTTGTACTGGAATCCAGCACTGCCTGAGCTCTGTGAGTGCATCTTTCTCCCGATTGAAGTGCAGAGTGTTTGAGGACCAGGACATTCGCAGGGAAACCAAAATGCTTATTTACGAAGCTATTGTACTACCAACCTTACTGTGTGCTTGTGAAACGTGGACCACTTAAAAATACCATCTCCAGCTCCTTGAAAGATTCCTTCAACAGTGTCTTCGAAAAGTTTTGGATATCACCTGGGAAGACAGGCAAACTAATGCCAGAGTACTGGAAGGAGCAAAGATCACCAGTGTTGAAGCGATGATTCTTCAACATCCACTTCGTTGGACTGGTCATGTTGTTCGGATGCCTGATTATTGTCTTCCAAAGCAACTACTCTATTCCGAACTTAAAAATGGAAAGCGTAATGCTGGTGGTCAACAAAAGAGGTTCAAAGACTCTCTCAAGGCAAATCTTTAAAAATGTAGCATAAACACTGACAACTGGGAAACATTGGGCTGTGAGTGCTCCAGTTAGAGAACAGCCAACAACAAAGGTGTCATGGGCTTTGAAGACACTCAAACTCAGGACAAAAGGGAAAAATGTGCTAAGAGGAAGGCATGCTTGGCAAACCCTCATTATAATCAAGTCCTGCCCAGAAACCTATGTCCCCACTGTGGAAGGATGTGTGGATCCAGAATAGGCCTCCACAGTCACTTATGGACTCACTTTTGAAAACCATGTTTATGGAAGACATTTTCTCCATGTGATGCATAATTTTATAAACTTATATCAGCCACTGCTATTCCCACCCCCCACTTTCTGTTGGCAGCCAAGCAGTTTGCCAAGAGTTAGTTTGGGACGGCGCAGTGCTTCACAAAGCAAATCGCCTCCTTTAAAGTGCCAGTTGCAGCGCAGATCCTGCTGTGTATTGCCTCTTTTAGAGGCTTCAGAGCTGGCAAAGATCCTGGCCAGTGCACATGGTCTGGAAGGTCACCAAAACAGGGCCTCGTTCCCATAGGGTAAAAGTGTTCACAGAACACCCCTCTTCTTGGGCCCGGTCTTATTCAACATCTTTATCAATGACTTGGATGATGGACTCAAGGGCATCCTGATCAAATTTGCAGATGACACCAAACTGGGAGGGGTGGCTAACACCCCAGAGGACAGGATCACACTTCAAAACAACCTTGACAGATTAGAGAACTGGGCCAAAACAAACAAGATGAGCTTTAACAGGGAGAAATGTAAAGTATTGCACTTGGGCAAAAAAAATGAGAGGCACAAATACAAGATGGGTGACACCTGGCTTGAGAGCAGTACATGTGAAAAGGATCTAGGAGTCTTGGTTGACCACAAACTTGACATGAGCCAACAGTGTGACGCGGCAGCTAAAAAAGCCAATGCAATTCTGGGCTGCATCAATAGGAGTATAGCATCTAGATCAAGGGAAGTAATAGTGCCACTGTATTCTGCTCTGGTCAGACCTCACCTGGAGTACTGTGTCCAGTTCTGGGCACCACAATTCAAGAAGGACACTGACAAACTGGAACGTGTCCAGAGGAGGGTAACCAAAATGGTCAAAGGCCTGGAAACGATACCTTATGAGGAACGGCTAAGGGAGCTGGGCATGTTTAGCCTGGAGAAGAGGAGGTTAAGGGGTGATATGATAGCCATGTTCAAATATATAAAAGGATGTCACATAGAGGAGGGAGAAAAGTTGTTTTCTGCTGCTCCAGAGAAGCGGACACGGAGCAATGGATCCAAACTACAAGAAAGAAGATTCCACCTAAACATTAGGAAGAACTTCCTGACAGTAAGAGCTGTTTGACAGTGGAATTTGATGCCAAGGAGTGTGCTGGAGTCTCCTTCTTTGGAGGTCTTTCAGCAGAGGCTTGACAACCATATGTCAGGAGTGCTCTGATGGTGTTTCCTGCTTGGCAGGGGGTTGGACTCGATGGCCCTTGTGGTCTCTTCCAACTCTATGATTCTATGATTCTATGATTCTTCCTCCCACCCCCAAATTCTGTGCCACCTGGAACACTGGTGGACCTCACCTTTCCAGCCATATCATTTCCCCAAAGATAACCATTTCAGCTGGAAGAACTCCCCTCCAGGACTAAAGTAGTGTGGGCTACCAAACCCCAGTTCCAGCCAGAATGATGGACCAAACCTCTGGAGGTGCTGAGGGTGCAGACTTGGTTGAATCTGCCCTTGTGTGCTAGCTACACAAGATACTTCTCTCTGTATGCCCACACCATTGCTGCAGTCAGTCGGTTGGTGAAGATCAGCATGGACTTGCCCATGGAAGGATCTTGATTTGCACTGGCTAAGATAATTTGGAATCCAAGTCTATATTTGATCCAACTTCTACATGGATGCTCCTTGTGATGTGCCTTTCCATTAAAATAATAGTAGCGCCCAAGGAAGCTAACAACAAAATTCAATACGTTACAAATAAGTAACATCACGGTAAAGCCATATAAAAATAAAACGGAGTATATAAAAGGGTTGGGGGGGAGGAAAAATGGCACGCAATTAAAAACATGGTGAGTTGTATTCACTTAAGTCGTAATCAGAATAGACCTATTGAAATTAATGAATAATGGCTAACTTAGGTCCATTGTTTTCAGTGGGTCTAACCCAATTAATTTAAAATACAGAGGAAAAGACAGAGGGGAGTGGGGAACTGTCTTCTAATATATAGCCTTTTGCTTACTGGTTGAATACGTGGGCTTAGGAAAATCTACAATGGCACTGAAAAGTTTTTATTATTTTAGAAATTTGCCTGCCGTATCCCAAAGATTTGGAGTGAATTGCAGCCTGCTTGCCTTTGCACTCGCTTACTGCGTCCCCACTTATGGGGGCTGGTGTCCAGTCTCTCCCCCACATCTCAGCCACCCCAAATGGCCATTTTAGAGACCCTAAAGTAGCAGTGGGCAAACCCACAAGTTGTGTGTGGTCCTCTAAGCCTCTTTGGCAGCCATACTCTGAGCCAGGCATAGGCAAACTCGGCCCTCCAGGTGTTTCGGGACTACAACTCCCATCATCCCTGACCACTGGTCCTGCTAGCTAGGGATGATGGGAGTTGTAGTCCCAAAACATCTGGGAGGCCGAGTTTGCCTATACCTGCGTCTGAGCCTTCGGTGCCTGGGTGCGGATGCAGAAACACTCTCACCACCTAAGCAGAGAGAGAGAGAGCAGGTTTTGGAAGACATGGGTCCAGGGCCCAACAGGTAGTGGTCATCTTTTGAAATCCCAAAGAAAAAGAGCTGGAACCGATTCTTACTTGAAGCGGGCATTTCTGCAAAGATTGTAGTTTTTGTTGGTGTTTCCTAGCACTCCTCTGCTGCTGAAGGGGTTGAAATGGAACCACGGCATCATCTTTTCTCGTGGCCCTTCGCTGTCATCTATTGCCTTGGGAAATGTGGCCACAAGTTTCTAATGGCATTGGGTGGCGGGCAGAACACAACCTTGCATTCCATTAGCCAGCATTCACTAGGGATGACAGCAGAATGGGCCTCTTGTTATGTAAAACTCTGCTTACCTCACATAGCGGGTGGGGAGTTGCCCCATTACTTTAGAGGCCCCTTGTATATATAATTTTGTAAATTCATTACCACTTTTAACATTTGTCATCGTACATAAATCATAATCATTTTACAAATAGGATTCTCAGAATCCCCGAACTTCCCTCCATGGTTTCCCCAGATATTCTTTTCAAACTGCATCCATATTTTCTTAAATCTCAATTTTTTATCATTGTTCTCGCTTCATTGCAAGCGTTTTTAAAATCCTGCCAATGTTCTCAATTGTTTACAGTCTTCTTTCAAGTAACTTGAAAAAATTCCTCTTTCTTTTCTTTATTGAATTTATTGTCCTCTTGATCTCTGATTTTCCCGGTCATTTCCGCCAATTCGGCATAGTCCATCATCTTTATAGGCCATTCTTCTTTTTTAGGTAGATTGTCCTCCTCCCATCTTTGGGCAAGTAGCATCTGTGCAGCTGTTGTAGCATACATAAATAATCTGTTCTGATCTTTAGGAATTTCTGGACCTAAAATTACTAGTAAGAAAGCTGTAGGTTTTGTTTTTGTTTTGTTTTTTTACAAAAGTTATTTTAAACATTTTTTTCAACTTGTTATAAATCGTTTTCCAATATACATTTTTTTTTTTTGCATGTCCACCACATCTGGTGTAATGTGCCTTCATTCTCTTTACACTTCCAAAATGTATTTTTAGCAGTTCTATACATTTTTGCTAGTTTAGTAGGAGTTAGGTACCAGCGATACATCATTTTCATATAATGAGTTACATACGCTTCAGGTTACAGACTCCGCTAACCCAGAAAGAGTACCTTTGGTTAAGAACTTTACCTCAGGATGAGAACAGAAATCGTGCTCCAGTGGCGCAGTGGCAGTGGGAGGCCCCATTAGCGAAAGTGGTACCTCAGGTTAAGAACAGTTTCAGGTTAAGAATAGACCTCCAGAACGAATTAAGTTCTTAACCTGAGGTACCACTGTATATTATTATGCTTTGTAGTATGTTTGTTTTATCATGCTCCGTAAAATATGTTCTTAATGTTGTATACTGCCCTGGGATCTTTTCATAAAGGGCACAAGAACAACAACAACAACATAAAGACTGTCTCTGTCTACATGCTCACCACCACCCAAAAGCAGACACAGAAATGTGAGGTGGTGGGAGTCTAGGTGAATGTGAAACCTTGGTGAGGAGAAGTAGACCTGAGAAGGGATAATTTAGAATACTGTACAACAATGGTTGGCAGAGTTAAGCATACCCTTCCCTCTGCCTCTCCTCCTCTGCTCAAATTCACCCCCTTGTGAAACTGCTTGTTCTTTAAAGAAAAACAGAGCCAGGGCTTTGTTACTTGAATCTGTGTGTAAAGGTAAAAAGGTGAATGGTAAAGGACCCCTGGATGGTTAAGTCCAGTCAAAGGCGACTATGGGGTTGCGGCGTTCATCTCGTCTTCAGGCCAAGGGAGCCGGCATTTGTCTACAGACAGCTTTCCGAGTCATGTGGCCAGCATGACTAAACTGCTTCTGGCACAACAGGACACCATGACGGAAGCCAGAGTGCACAGAAATGCTGTTTACCTTCCTGCCACAGCGGTACCTATTTATCTACTTGCACTGGCGTGCTTTCGAACTGCTAGGTTGGCAGGAACTGGGGGAGAGCAACAGGAGCTCACCCCATCATGCGGATTTGAACCACCGACCCTCCGATCAGCAAGCCCAAGAGACTCAGTGGTTTAGACCACAGTGCCACCCGCGTCTCGCTGGTTCTGTGTATAGCATGTAGTTTGCCCCTAACTAGAGTCTCTCTTTAGCCTTGCAGAATGCCTTCGATATCCTCCACACACTTGCAGAAGATTACATGAAAGGCAATGAACTGCACTCCACCTTTCACAAAATGGGAGTGAGTGTGAATGAGAAAGAGTTCCAGGACGTGCTGCAGAAGGCGGGTTTGGCAAGTGAGTCTCTCCAGGGTCCTTTGGGCTTCGCCTGAGGCAAGCTTTGGGCTGGTGTGGCAAGTGTGCCTTTCCATTCCAAACTTGCCTGAGCACCTCAACTCCCTCCCTCCCTTTCTTCCTTTTGGTTTTTATTTATTTTTTTAAATCTAAAAATCTGTGTGTGCTGTTGCAGGGGCTCTGTTAGTCTGGCAGGCCTCAAAGACCATCAACCAGCAGTATAATTTACCGTATTTTTCGCTCTATAAGACGCACCAGACCACAAGACGCACCTAGTTTTTGAAGGAGGAAAACAAGAAAAAAAATATTCTGAATCTCAGAAGCCAGAACAGCAAGAGGGATCGCTGCGCAGCGAAAGCAGCGATCCCTCTTGCTGTTCTGGCTTCTGGGATAGCTGCACAGCCTGCATTCACTCCATAAGATGCACACACATTTCCCCTTACTTTTTAGGAGGGGAAAAGTGAGTCATAGAGCAAAAAATACGGTACTTTGAACTACTAAGGGAGGTCACCTCCTGTGGCGGACTTAGAGAGAATGGCTTTCTCTCCCACCACCCTTAGCTTGATTGTGGGGCTGGGGCGGCAGGTCCAGTCTCTGTTCACCAACCTGTGTGCTTCTTTTGGACCCGGACACAGAGAAGGGCCTCTGGTGACGAAGGGAGGTTCATACAGTTGGCTGCCGATCCCTGTGAGCAAACCCTCATGATCTCATGCCTGAAACTTGACATTGCAGGAGATGGGATGGTGAACTTCTCTAACTTCGTGTCTGCCTTGGGGAAAACAAGCCGCATCACTGAATTCGCAAGTAAGCGGACCAGACCTTCCTGCGTCAGGTTGGGTTAAAGGTCTTTCCAGGGGGACGAAGGATGCTTGATCTCACCCCTTAGTTACACCAAGAGCCAAGCTATTGCCAGTAGTGGAACATCCCAGCCCCAAATAATGA
The DNA here is from genome assembly GCF_965113315.1 of Podarcis vaucheri. Lineage (NCBI taxonomy): Eukaryota > Metazoa > Chordata > Lepidosauria > Squamata > Lacertidae > Podarcis > Podarcis vaucheri. Next base: position 41,952,558 of record NC_138751.1, on the reverse strand, counting down.
TTGGCAGGGGTGGTTTTTTTGAAAACCAGGGCAAATGTTTTCTCCAGCACAGTGTGGGGGAAGACAAAGCCTTAGAAGAAACCAAGTAAAAAAATAATTGAAAGAGGCTGATGATGAATCTTCCAGGACAAACAAACATGTTTAGATCACCCAAAGAACTTCCTTTGCCAAGAGGACTGTACAGTGGTACCTAGTGTTACATACGCTTCAGGTTACAGACTCCGCTAACCCAGAAATAATACCTCAGGTTAAGAACTTTGCTTCAGGATGAGAACAGAAATCGTGTGGTGGCAGCAGGAGGCCCCATTAGCTAAGGGGTGCTTCAGGTTAAGAACAGTTTCAGGTTAAGAACGGACCCCCAGAACAAGTTAAGTACTTAACCCGAGGTACCACTGTACTTGTTCTTGAAGGTATAGCTGATGTAGGATTCTGCTGCTGACATCCCATAGTCTAGTGGGAACACAGAGGCATGGAAGCACTGACCTGAAACCTCAGTATCTGCCCCTCTTCACAGGTGAAAAAACAGGATGGGGGGCTTCGTCCGGCTTGCAAGGGGGCCTGCTGAAGTTCCTCAAATAGTTTCACCCCATGCTTACCTTTGGTTGCTGCTGTGGTGATGCTTCCGTTTGTTTGCTAATTTATTTACTTAAAATTAAAAAGCTTGTTCCCATCGCTGCATGTGGACTCCAAAGTTCCAGCATCCCCAGCCAACACCGTTCAGGGACGGTGGTTGTTGCAGGCCAGGAATATACAACCCTCTCTGGGGAGTAAGAACCAACACACTGTGCGCAAGGTTTGTTCTTGGGATAAAGTTCTAGGCTGAAATTCAGCTGAAACATCAGGTGTCTGTTGGAAAAACACCCGGGAAGGCCACCACCTTCCCAAGACACCAGGGCGTCTCTCCGGTGGTCACCCTCTGGCTATAAATCTTCCTCAGTCCAGAGAAACCGGTGATAAGCAATCCCTCCCTCCTGATAGGAGCCTGCTCGTCTTCTGGCATCTCATTGCAGAAGAAAGAGACAACCGTAGTTCTAAAACTACTTTATTTGCTGTCTTATATACAGAGAATCCATCGGCGTGTCTGTGCTCTCTCAGCCCCAGCACAGAACAACATCTCACACAGAAGTAAAAGTAACTTCTCCAGCAGTACTCCAACAGTACTGAGACTTCCTGTCTCACACTTTGAGACACTCACATTATATAAACAATACAGTGCTACTACTGAGCAGCTTGGGTGGATAAAAATCCTAACAGTGTCCATGTCTGCAGTGTTGAAAGGTGCCATTCAAGCCATCAACAAGATTGAAGGAGGCAAGGTGGCGGCGCACGACCTCCCGGCCTTTGCGAGGTGCATGGGGGTCCACCTGTCCGACCACGATTTCAAGCGAGCTCTGAAACACGTATCTGTGGATGGTAAGTACAGGAGGAAATACCTTCTCATCCGTACTGCTGGAATATCCAGCCAGCACTGCAGCAGGGAGGCTTTCTCTGTCTTGCAATGTCTTCTGCAACTGCACAGTCTACATCAGGGGTAGTCAAAATGGTGCTCTCCATATGTGGTTGGACTACAGCTCCCATTATCCCCCATGCCACTTGGGACCAGTGCTTCCCCCCACCCCCGCCGCCTAAAATGTTTAGGGGTACTCTCATTTTGACTCAAGAAAATCACCATTTTATAGTTCTGATCGGGGGAAATAAATACAGTAAATGGACAAAAGTACAAAGAATGTAGGGAGTGGCGCTGTGGGTTAAACCACAGAGCCTAGGGCTTGCCGATCAGAAGGTCGGCGGTTCAAACCCCCTTGACGGGGTGAGCTCCCATTGCTCGGTCCCTGCTCCTGCCAACCTAGCAGTTCGAAAGCACGTCAAAGTGCAAGTAGATGAATAGGTACCACTCCAGCGGGAAGGTAAACGGCGTTTCCGTGCGCTGCTCTGGTTCGCCAGAAGCGGCTTAGTCATGCTGGCCACATCACCCGGAAACTGTACGCTGGCTCCTTCGGCCAATAAAGCTAGATGAGCGCTACAACCCCAGAGCCGGTCATGACTGGACCTAATGGTCAGGGGTCTCTTTACCTTTACAAAGAATGTGCATTGCCTCATATTACACAGCTGACAGCTCACAGTAACTTCCACATTGGCATGAGGCTGTACGCACAAACATCTTCCCGACTTTCATTGGTAAAACACCACACATCCACATTCCACGCTGCTTCACACATTAAACTCTCACTTCCGGCTTGTGACTCAGGAAACACCGTGACAGGAAATGAGGCCGCCATCGGGAGTAGCAATGGAACTCATGATTCACTGTGCTAGGGAAGAAACTTAGAATTTAATTTATTTATTTTAGTTTCTTCTCCTGTTAGATTCACAAAATACTTAGCGGTATGCATACCCCTGTGTTCCCCCCAGAAAAAAGCACTGCCTGGAGCTAATTGGAGTTGTAGTCCAATAACATCTGGAGGACCTTGGTCTACATCAGCCTTTCTCAACCTGTGAGTCCCCAGATGTTGTTGAACTACAACTCCCATCACCCCTAGCTAGCAAGCCCAGAGCTCTGGGATGATGGGAGTTGTAGTCCAACAACATCTGGGGACCCACAGATTGAGAACCGCTGGTCTACATTAACCTCCCATTCTGCCCCAGAGAAACATTAGCCCAAAATGTGTCCAGCTTGGCCATTTTGCTTCCTGGAACTGTTGGAAGGGACATTGGGGTTCTTGCAGGATGCATCTGTGGCACTGCTGACAGATGGCCATTCCGCCTCTGCTTAAATACTTCCGGCAATGGCGAGCCCATCGCTCTTGAAGGCTGTTCTTCCATCAAAGTGCTTTTACCGCTATGGCGATTCTCCTAGGGTTTTGCTAAAAGCTTACTTCCCTGTAGTTTCCACCCACTGGGTCTTGCCCTCCCCTGTGGAACAACTGGGAGCAAGTCTGCTCCACCTTCAGCAAGACAGCACTTCAGATATTGGAAGGTTGCTTTCACACTCCCCTTAATCTCCAGGCTTAACAGCTTTTTCAACCATTCCTCTTGGGATTTAGTTCCCAAGCCCCTCATGGTCCTGGTCACCCTTCTTTGGGACGCGGTCCAATTTCTCTGTGTCCTTCAACTTGGCCCACACCAAAGCCCCTTCTCCAAATTCCACCCCATGACAGTCAACTGGGGAGGGAAGCGTGTTATGTAGGTATTATATTCATCACCCCACCCCCTTTGCCTGTCCCCTCCTTCTAGTTTAAAAAGGGCCTGCAAGACAGAGCTGTTCCACCAGGCCTTTTGTCAGGGCGCAGCCTGACCCCCTCCTCTGGCAATCTGCACAAAATTTTGCTTGATGGTTGCCATTAATTTGATTTTAATTTGATTTAATTAATTTTATAATCAATGTTTTAGAATGTTGGACTATTTTGATTGTTGTTAGCCGCCCTGAGCCCAGCTTCGGCTGGGGAGGGCGGGATATAAATAAAATTTATTATTATTATTATTATTATTATTATTATTATTATTATTATTATTTAAATATATACTTTCTCAATTTGATTTGTAGGTGATGGAAAGGTAGTTGTGAAAGACTTCATGAAAGTCTTTACCAACACTCCACACTTCTCTGAACTGACAGGTAAGTGAGATTTTCAGCTGGGGAGGGACAGAGGATATGAGCATAGCTGTCAACGTTTTCCTTTTTTTAAGAGAAATTCCCTTATTCCGAATAGGATTCCTCGCAAGAAAAGGGAAAATTTGACAGCTAGGGATATGAGGCACCACCGATGCTCTGTTTGAGCTGGGATATCGTAATTCAATTCACCTATCTGCTAGGGTTTGCAATATTATAGTTACCAATTGTTGTTGTTGTTGTTTAGTCGTCTTAGTCGTGTTCGACTCTCCGTGACCCCATGAACCAGAGCATGCCTTGGAAACTCTCACTTTCTTCTCAAAATAAAAAGATTCCTTCCAGTAGCACCTTAAAGACCAACTAAGTTAGTTCTTGGTATGAGCTTTCGTGTGCATGCACACTTCTTCAGATACACCTCAAAGCTACTCCTTTTTTATCTCCATGGAGTTTTCTTGGCAAAATACTGGAGTGGTTTGCCAGTTCCTTCTCCCGGTGGATCACATTTAGTCTAAACTCTCGGCTATGGCCTGTCCGTCTTGGGTGGCCCTGCACGGCATAGCTCAGAGCTTCTTGGAGTTATTCAAGCCCCTTCGCCACGACAAGGCAGTGATCCATGAAGGGGTAGTTACCAATTAATTATTACTAATTCAGTGTTATTTATTAATATTATTATGATTAACTGCCTAATTCATCAACTTTATCCACTGGATGACTAGCACAAAGTGACCTTGGGCCCAGTCACTGTCTCTCAGCCTAACCTACCGCACAGGCTTGTTGTGAAGAGAAAAATGGGGTGGGGAGAAATATACACAGGACCTTGAGACCTCCTTGGAGGAAAAAGTGCTATATAAATGTAATAAATAAGCAAATAATGCAGTAAGGTAAAGGTAAAGGGACCCCTGACCATAAGAAGAAGAAGAGTTTGGATTTGATATCCCGCCTTTCACTCCCTTTCGGGAGTCTCAAAGCGGCTAACATTCTCCTTTCCCTTCCTCCCCCACAACAAACACTCTGTGAGGTGAGTGGGGCTGAGAGACTTCACAGAAGTGTGACTGGCCCAAGGTCACCCAGCAGCTGCAGGTGGAGGAGCGGAGACGCGAACCCGGTTCCCCAGATTACGTGACTACCGCTCTTAACCACTACACCACACTGGCGTAGTCCAGTTGTGGCCGACCCTGGGGTTGTGGCGCTCATCTCGCTTTATTGGCCGAGGGAGCCAGCGTACAGCTTCTGGGTCATGTTTGGGAGTCATCTGAAATGTCGAAATGTAGAGAAAGTGTGAGGAGGGGTCATCTCCCCCGGGAGACTCCAGCTCACCATTCTTCCTTCCACATAAAAAAAGGTAAAGGGACCCCTGACCATTAGGTCCAGTCATGATCGACTCTGGGGTTGTGGCGCTCATCTCGCTTTATTGGCCGAGGGAGCCAGCGTACAGCCTCCAGGTCATGTGGCCAGCATGACTAAGCCGCTTCTGGCGAAACCAGAGCAGCGCATGGAAATGCCGTTTACCTTCCCGCCGGAGCGGTACCTATTTATCTACTTGCACTTTGACGTGCTTTCAAACGGCTAGGTTGGCAGGAGCAGGGACCGAGCAACAGGAGCTCACCCCATTGCGGGGATTTGAACCACTGATCTTCTGATTGGCAAGTCCTAGGCTCAGTGATTTAACCAACAGCGCCACCCGCGTCCCTTTAATAATACAGTAGGCTGGCCCTTAATCCAGGGCCATCTTAAGTATATCTGGCGCCGTAGTGTAAAGCTCCCTCTGGTGCCCCTCCCCCCATTTCCCAGAGTTGTCCACCTTTTTCTAGGGAGGATGGCACTGCTGGTGGGGCTGTAGGAGGTGGGCAGTGGCTGAAGGGCAGTTCCTCCGGCGGGGAAGAGGCAGAGGCTGGACGCGGCGCCTCCCGGCTCAGCTGGCCACTTCGTGCCACGGTGGCCATGGCAGACAGAGGCTCTGTGCATGGTGTTGCTACGGCGTGGCATGGTGGAGGTGGGTGAGGGTGGCAAGCTGATGCCGGGAGGTGCCGCGTCCAGCCTCCGCCTCTTCCCTGGCGCCCTTCAGAACTTGCGCCACTAGCCTCTGTGGGTAAGACGCCCCTGACTTAATCATTATGGTTCAGAAGGTTCCTGTGGATACAAAATATTTCAAGACTATCTGGGCAGGGATTTGTTTTGTTTTCTTACAGAATCATAGAACTTTTTAAAATTATTTTTTAATGTTTAATATTTTATTTTTTACCAATCACCAAAACACAAACAGTGAAACTCCTTAGGCGGCTGATACATTGGCTATACAATGTTCAATAATATACATATTCAATAATATACATATTCAATAATAACATATCCAAATCAACCATATGTACACTTCTATATATCTTTACACTCCTCCTTCCACAAGGTTAATTTAACTTTTAACATTTTAATTACCCCTACTCATATAATTCAATATCTTCTCAAACCAATCCTCCTGTTTCTCACTGACCCTTTCATTTTATGTATCTTCAGAGTTAGGTATTTTAAAATTATAATATTATTCAGTTTTTTCCTCCATTGGTTCACCCTAGCTCTTCTGCATTTTTCCAATTACTCACTATAACCTGTCTGGCTGCAATTACCATGAATTTTTCCCATTTGCATTCCTCTTTTGTTTTTAACTTGGTACTACTCAGGGTAATAAGAACCATTAATTTAGAATCATAGAACTGTAGAGTTGGAAGGGACCACGAGGGTCATCTAGTCCAACCCTCCGCAATGCAAGAATCTTTTGCCCAATGTGGGGCTCAAACCCACAACCCTGAGTTTCAGAGTCTTGTGCTCTACCGACTGGTTTTGTTTGAAGTAGAGCTTCATTTTTCGGCAAACGGTGCCATTTCCCCCAACAGCCTATTTTAGATGAAAAACGACGTATTTCCCAAGGGAAAAACAGCTTTTCTTTTAAAAAAAAAAAAGCAGCAGCAAAATATCCTTCACATATTTTATACATCGCAGCGTTGTGCATCAGATTAAGTTGTGGGTAATATAGGGACGCGGGTGGCGCTGTGGTTTAAACCACGGAGCCTAGGACTTGCCGATCAGAAGGTCGGCAGTTCGAATCCCTGCAACAGGGTGAGCTCCCATTGCTCTGTCCCTGCTCTTGCCAACCTAGCAGTTTGAAAGCACCTCAAAGTGCAAGTAAATAACTAGGTACCGCTCCGGCGGGAAGTTAAACGGTGTTTCCGTGCGCTGCTCTGGTTCGCCAGAAGCGGCTTAGTCATGCTGGCCACTTGACCCAGAAGCTGTACGCCGGCTCCCTCGGCCAATAAAGCGAGATGAGCGCCGTAACCCCAGAGTCGGCCACGACTGGATCTAATGGTCCTTTACCTTTACCTAATATATAACTGCCTCGTGTAGCTATTAACCAGGGAAAGGCCATGTTTGCTAGCATCTGTTCTTGATAACTTTTTGCCCCATTTCATTCCTGTGGGGAACCAATTGAGTGAACACCATAGGGTAGAAAGAGATAGATGTAGGCAACAAGACAGTGTTAATTCCAGTCTGCATAAGGCTTCCTAAACATTAGGGTGTTTAGAGGCAGGTATTTCAGGACCCTGGACAGGGCTCAGGGCATGGAGGTCTCCTTCCATGACAAGCTTAGGGTTCATTCACACTTTCGTTTGTGCCTTGATTTTTAGGCGGGGGTCGGGTTTGTCCTGCCACTGTCCCCAGGAAAACCTACCGTTCGGAACAGACACCCATCTGCAAAAAACCAAACTGACATTCGTTCCAATTCAGCAGTAAACCTCAGGTTTCCCCAGGGAGTGTAGCAGGGCAAACAAACAAGTCTCAGTCTCGACTCAGGCTGATTTGAACGGCTAGCACCACCCCATTCTCCCTAGGGGCCCAAGGTCAGGATGTCAAGCTCAGGGGGGGGGGCGTCTCGGGCTCCAAATCAGTGGTGGGACTAGGGTCCAATCCTCACTCTGGTCAGTTCTGCTGGCCGCACACCCTCTGTGTGTGGGTCACTGCCAGACTTCAAGGTCTTGACATTCAGGAGTGTCATAAGTGACAGGAGACTGGTGTGATGGCCTTTCGCTGCCTTGAGAGCCAGATCCCAAATCTTTGTGTAACTCTGTGTGTGTGTGTGTGTGTGTGTGTAAATAATACACACACACATACACCCTACGCCCATCTGGCTTATGGTTACCAGATATTTTTTAATGAATCCGGGGATACTTTTCAATTTCAATAGGAATGATAGAATTTTGTCAGCGGACTGATTTGTAAATCCGGGAACTGTCCCCGGGAAACGGGGACGTCTGGTAACTTTAATCTGGCTGGGTTTCCCCAGCCACTCTGGTCGGCTTCCAGCAGAGGACTAAAAACAGAATAAAACTTCAAACATTAAAAACTTCTCTAAACAGGGCTGCCTTCAGATGTATCCTAAATGTCAGGTAGTTGTTTCTTTCTTTGACAGCTGATGGGAGGGCGTTCCACAGGGCGAGCGCCACTACCAAGAAGGCCCTCTGCCTGGTTCCCTGCCACCTCACTTCTCGCAATGAGGGAACCGCCAGAAGGCCCTCAGAGCTGGACCTTAGTGTCCGGGCTGAACGATGGGGGTGGAGACGGTCCTTCAGGTATAAAAAGATCCACTGCTTCCATGTCAGATATCCAGTGAGAGGTTCCCCTACATCTCCAGATGACTTCTTGCATGCAGCTTTTTTTCTCTCTCTTTCTCTCTCTCATTCCAAACTATGGTTTTCTTTCCCTGAACTGTTACACAGCTGTCGCCTCTGAGGGCATCTATTTTCTGTACATCTGCTTATAGTATGATGGAATTATTCAGTTGCTCCAAAAACATGGACACAGGATTGGGAGAAGGTCAGGCCAGGCCAGGCCAGGCCATAGCAGCCTTCTTTGTAGATGAGTGCTTTAGACCAGGAACATGCAAACCTGGCCCTCCAGATGTTTTTTTAGACTACAATTTGCATCATCCCTGACCACTGGTCCTGTTATTTAGGGATGATGGGAGTTGTAGTCCCAAAACATCTGGAGGGCCGAGTTTGCCTATGCCTGCTTTAGACTCTCTGAAGACTTTCCTTGTTCATTTAGTTCTAAAATACACTAGCAGATCAGGAAATGCTGGGTTAGACCATCCTTCTAGCTCTTTGCTTCTTGGAAAGGCCTCAAAGTGGGATGAGGGGTGTAGAGGTTCACTTTTAATGTTTTGGCCAAGGGGCCATTATACCAGTTGCTGGTTAGCGTGAGTAAAACTCAACATTGCTTTACCTCTTAGTGCTGAAGGGCATCATCAAAGCCGTTGACACCCTTCAGGAAAGCAGAATCTCGCTGGACGAACTCAATCCCACCCTCAAGAGCATGGGCATTCGCTTAAACCCACGCGAGTATGAACAGCTAATCACGAGGACATCTTCTGACAGTGAGTATTACTGGGTGAGGACACCTCTTGGGAGGATGAGGCCCTGGTCTTGCCTTCTCAGTCGCCTGCTGTTGCCTGGCAACGGGAACCACGAGGTGCCTTGGGCTGCAGGTGTGTGAGGGACATAATCTATAAAAGAAGAGATCTTTAATAGAGGAAGAGTCCAGTGGCAGCGAAGGTCCCAGGACTTGCTGTCCCATCGTTCGATGTAATCTCTTTCCCCTCTGCAGAAACTGGGAAAATTGATATTGGGCAAGTCTTGAAGAAGATATCCAAATTGCGACGCTTCACAGAAATGGAAGGTGAGGGGGAAGGCACAGGTTAGGGACACGGTAGTGGTGGGTGGGGAATTACGCTATTAGAGGGGGAAACCTGTGTTGAAGATTTCTTTCAAATCCAGCTTTTTGAAAAGAACAGATTTCGAGACTGTTTTGTATCATGCCTCTTGCACCCCTACCACAAGGTGTCTCTTCCCTGGCTTCCAGGCCTACTGAGGGACACAGAGTACAACACAGTCGGACGGAAAGGCTTTGCAACTGAATTTTTAAGGAAGGCTTCCTTCCTTCCTTCCTTCCTTCCTTCCTTTCTTTCTTTCTTTCTTTCTTTCTTTCTTTCTTTCTTTCTTTCTTGTTGTTATTTTCCGCCCATCTGGCTGGGTTGCCCAAGCCACTCTGGGCGGCTTCCAACAAATAAAAACATAATACAGTGACACATCACTTTTCAAATGTCTCAGAAGTCAAATGTTTTGGTTTTCGAATGGCAAAAACCTGGAAGTAACTGCTTTGGTTTCCGAACGCTTTTCGGAAGTTGAACGTGCCACGCGGCTTCCGTATTGAGTTTCCGTAAGTAAATGCTTCCAGAAGTAAATGCTTCAGTTTTCAAACATTTCGGAAGTTGAATGATCTTCCGGAACGGATTACGTTCGAAAACCATAAAACATTAAAATCTTCCAGACACAGGGCTGCCTTCAGATGTCTTCAAAAAGTTGTGTAGTTCTTTAATCTCCTTGACGTCTGATGGGAGGGCGTTCCACTGGGTGGGTGCCACTACTTAGAAGGCCCTCTGCCTTGGTCCCTGTAACTTCACTTCTCGCAGTGAGGCCCTCGGAGCTGGACCTCAGTGTCCGGGCAGAACGATGGGGGTGGAGACGCTCCTTCAGGTATACTGGGCCGAGGCCATTTAGGGCTTTAAATCTCAGCACCAACACATTGATCTGTGCTTGGAAACATACTGGGAGCCAATGTAGATCCTTTAGGACTGGTGTTATATGGTCCCAGTGTCCTCTCCCAGTCACCAGTCTCATTGGCGCATATTTATTTCGAGCTTAAAAGTTGCATTTTGTCACTCAACAGTTATATCCGATTCTACACTACTAGTGACTTCCTGCTAACCCATCATCAATGTTTATAATCGAAATTTCAAAGAGTTGCATTTTATAATCCCACCATATCCAGTTTTATCCTCTTTAACAAGTTTCTTAATATGTTCAGCTATTTTCCCCCCTTAAGCTTCAAAACCCCGCTGCAGCCTTCAAATATGGAAAATACCTTTTTCAAACAGACTAGAAAAGGTCTCTGGTCCTCCTTAAAAGATTCTAAAATTATGCCTCTTATTATCAGTGCCGACACTTTTGCCATCTTCTGCTCTTCCTCCCTGTAGTTCTGAACAATGCCATCAAGACTTTTAGCCAGTTCAAGGATGAGAAAGTGAAGGTGTCGGATGTGGAGGCCTGCTTCAGAACCATTGGGGTCCATTTAACTAGACCAGAACTAAAGCAAGCCATAAATTCTGTGGTAATTTCCGGTGAGCATTCATTCTTACACATGTTACTCATTTTGCCAAGGACGTCCCGAGTTCACAGGACCCGAACCCGGGAGAGGAGGCGCGACAACAATTCCTTCCTCTTTCAGTGCAGTCGTACCTTGGAAGTCAAATGAAATCCGTTCCGAAAGTCCGCTCAACATCCAAAATATTTGGCAACCAAAGCACAGCTTCTGATTGGCTGCAGGAAGCTCCTGCAGCCAATCTGAAGCCCCATCAGACGTTTGGGTTCCAAAGAACATTTGCAAACCGGAACACTCACTTCCGGGTTTGCGGCGTTCGGGAGCTAAACGTCTGAGTACCAAGGTGTTTGAGATCCAAGGTATGACTGTAATTTGAAAGCTACTTCACATGTGACATTTTCCATATGTGGCTTGTGAGTAGGGCAGAATGCACGGCTGCAAGTTTTAACTTTGATTGATGGGCCCGCTTCTGATTGGTGGAGCTGTGTGACATAAAGGCTGTCAGATAAGTTGGTTCCTCTTTGGGGGAAAGGCTTGGGTCCTTCTTTCTGCTGAGCCAAGAAGCCCTGCTCATCCCTGGAGCCTTCCTGAAGATATAATAGCATAAGGACTCCAGGCCATCTTTAGTCTCTTTACGTTAATCCAGCCATTCTCAAGGTTAGGTCCTCAGATGTTGTTGGACTACAACTCCCATCATCCCTAGCTAGTGGGACCAGTGGTCAGGGATGATGGGAGTTGTAGTCCAGCAACATCTGAGCACCTGACCTTGAGAAAGGCTGCATTAAACTTTATTATGAGACACCTTGTGCTTTCTTCAACCCATGCGCCTTACCTACAAATGTTCCTGGCTCACCAACAGGTGTCCTCCGCTCAGTAAGAGGAATTGTTAGGGATGAGAACTGGGCCAGGCTCTGGCCTGAGACTGGGCTCTGTCTGCTGCTTCCTCCCTTCCTAAGCCCATCTTCCCGCTGCAATTTCCCCTTTCTCTCTACCTCTCTTCTTGGCTGCCTCTGACTCTGAGGTGGGTGGAAGGCCAGTAATAATAATAATAATAATAATAATTTATTATTTGTACCCCGCCCATCTGGCTGGGTTTCCCCAGCCACTCTGGGCGGCTTCCATAGAAACAAAAAAACACACTAAAATATCATACATTAAAAACTTCCCTGAACAGGGATGCCTTAAGATGTCTTCTGAATGTTAGGTAGTTGTTTATCGTTTTGACATCTGATGGGAGGGCGTTCCACAGGGCGGGCGCCACTACCGAAAAGGCCCACTGCCTGGTTCCCTGCAGCTTTGCTTCTCGCAATGAGGGAACCGCCAGAAGGCCCTCGGCGCTGGACCTCAGCGTCCGGGCAGAACGATAGGGGTGGAGACGCTCCTTCAGGTATACTGGGCCGAGGCCGTTTAGGGCTTTAAAGGTCAACACCAGCACTTTGAATTGTGCTCGGAAACGTACTGGGAGCCAATGTAGGTCTTTCAAGACCGGTGTTATGTGGTCTCGGCGGCCGCCCCCAGTCACCAGTCTAGCTGCCGCATTCTGGATTAGCTGTAGTTTCCGAGTCACCTTCAAAGGTAGCCCCACGTAGAGCGCATTGCAGTAGTCCAAGCGGGAGATAACTAGAGCATGCACCACTCTGGCGAGACAGTCCACGGGCAGGTAAGGTCTCAGCCTGCGTACCAGGTGGAGTTGGTAGACAGCTGCCCTGGATACAGAATTAACCTGCGCCTCCATGGACAGCTGTGAGTCCAAAATGACTCCCAGGCTACGCACCTGGTCCTTCAGGGGCACAGTTACCCTATTCAGGACCAGTGAGTCCTCCACACGTAAGTAAGGTATTGACCGCCACCGCACGAAGCCACGGGTGACCTGATCATGCTTGCACCCAGTTGAGATGTTCTGGTACAATTACAGAGAATGGAAATTAAATATTAGACGCCCTATCCTTTTAGGCTTTAGAGTGAGTGATCTCTGGATGGAGGCTAACGTAACGTAGAACAGAGATGCAGTAGGTAGCCTCTCAGAGGGCAAGTAATTACACCACATTTATGGGTAGGCCCATCTCACCCAAGGCTATTGTGATAGAATTAACCACCCCAGGACTCAGCTATGCTTGTCAATTGTATATTGTTATGTGTTATAAACATGTGACACCAGGTGGCGCTATAGAGCAGCGATCCGTCACCAACGGGATTTTCCATTAAGAGCTTTTATAACGTGTTTTTCTGTGATGTATTTTTTTAAAAAAATAATCTGTATAGATCCAGCCCCAGTGGAGGCTGATTGTGAAATGAGGTGAGAGGAGTGAGACGCAGGGACACAATCTTTAGTGGGTGGGTACTTTATGTGTTACGGTGCTTTTAGACTAGTCATAATATTCCAGAAACATTATCACCTTGTGCCTACGACAACCAGTGACTGTAGGGCAGTGTGATTCTCTCCATATTACAGTCTGCTGGGAATGCTTGTGATATAGGCTATCCTCTCAGGAGACGGAGGTAAATTGCATGACACTGTTTGGTCTCTCTTAACCAGGCACCCCCAAACTCAGCCCTCCAGATGTTTTGGGACTACAACTCCCATCATCCCTAGCTAACAGGACCACTGGTCAGGGATGATGGGAATTGTAGTCCCAAAACATCTGGAGGGCTGAGTTTGGGGGTGCCTGCTCTTAATGATTCCCTAACTGCTCTGCTTCTTCTGTAGCTGATGGGACTGTGGTTGTCAAGGAACTGACCGCAGCAATGAAGTCAACCAGGCGGTTTGCAAATTTTTCAGGTAAGATCTTGGGCATACACAAATGTGTGTAGAGAAGGCACACCTTAGAATGTTTGTTCTTTCATATGTGGTGGACCTGTAAAAGGAAATCATTTATAATGAATTGAAAAAAATGTTTTAAAGCACCTTTCCGCCCAAGAGTCCATTTGGTTGGGGAGATGATGAGATTTTGGGATCTGTGTGGAGGTGGGAATCTTCAGTCATTGCAACTGTGTCATCGGGGCAAGATCTACTGGGAAGCAGGGCCGGCTTACCCATAGGCACTAGGGGTGCGGGGCACCCAGGCCTTGGGCTCTCAGGGGCGCCAGGCTGAGGGTCTGGGGCCGAGATTTGGAGTCCGGGCATTGAAGAGCCAGGCCAGCCAACAGCCGCTGCTGAGCAGAGCACAGCCCGTTGGAGCACCGCAGGCTTTTCTGCTGTGGACGATGAGGCGCTGCTGGGATTGGCAGGCCGTCGAGAGGCCCGCCCAGCTCACACACACCGTTCACACGAGGTGCGTAGCTTCCCTCCCAAGCATTTGCGGAGATTGCTGTCCTCCCGCCACCAACAGTGGCATGGGAGAGAATTGTGTGCCCCCCAAAAAAGCTCCACAACTCTGAGCTGCCCCCCTAAAAAAAGCTCAAGAACTTTGGCCTGCCCCCCCAAAAAAATTGGGGTGTTGGGCAGTTCTTTGCACCCCGGCGCAGCATATACTAAAGATGGCCCTGCTGGGAAGAGTTGCGGTGCTCACTAGGCAGTGGCGTAGCGTGGGTTGTCAGCACCCGGGGCAAGGCAAGTAATTTGCGCCCCCTAACCTGTGGATTTGCGCCCCCTAACCCGTGGATTTGCGCCCCCTAACCCTAACCCCCAGATGTTGCGCTCGGTGCGGCCGGCCCCACCTGCACCCCTCACGCTACTCCACTGTCACTAGGCCTGAGCTGGGTTTGTTTCTTTGAACTAAGAGTTGCCCTGTAAGTTATTACAGTGGTACCTCGGGTTAAGTACTTAATTCGTTCTGGAGGTCCGTTCTTAACCTGAAACTGTTCTTAACCTGAAGCACCACTTTAGCTAATGGGGCCTCCTGCTGCTGCCGCGCTGCCGGAGCACGATTTCTGTTCTCACCCTGAAGCAAAGTTCTTAACCCGAGGTACTATTTCTGGGTTAGCAGAGTCTGTAACCTGAAGCGTCTGTAACCTGAAGTGTATGTAATCCAAGGTACTGACTTGACCCCGCAGCCCACCCTGACCCAGGGTGGGTTTTATTAGCAAGGGGGCCGCAAAGGGTGTCTCCAAGCGAGAGCCTTCACTCTTAACGTGACTTTTAAATGCTGATGATGATGTTCCCTTCTGCAGGCGTCATGGAGAACATCTGTGCTCTCAAGTTAATAAAAGAGCACAGTGTGGGGGAGTCTCCGGCTGTGGAGGGCACCACCAGCCGCTTGGGCCTGCGCATGGCCAACAGGTTGATTGCTCAGGTGCTGAAGTCGGTACGAATGACGGGTAAGTGGTCAACCGAAGAGAAGTGGCTAGCCATTGTAGATAAGCTTTGTCTGAAAATCGCCTCCCAGTAACTATCTGTTCCGGGGGGGGGGGATCAAGAATCTTTCTCAGCCAAGGGGCCACCTTGCCTTGTGGGCAGCCTTCTGGCAGGTTCATACCAGTGTGGGCAAGTCTAGAGACAAAAGTGGGTTATACGTAGGGCTGCCTCTGAAGACGGTACGGAAACTTCAGCTGGTGAAGAACTCAGCGGCCAGGTTGCTCATCAGAGCAAGACAGTTCGAGCTTATTAAACCAATCCTAGTCCAATTGCACTGGCTACCGATTAGTTTCTGGGCCCAATTCAAAGTGCTGGTTTTGACCTATAAAGCCTTAAACGGCTCAGAACCACAATACCTCAAGGACCGCCTCTTTCCATATGAACCCTGATGTTCCCCAGATCCCTGGCTGGGGACTTGGAGGGATAAATGCCCAAGGCCTAAGCCAAGGTCTCCCTACATCTGAATCTTAAAGTTGTGGCCAATTTTAATCCCATAACACAGTGTTGTGTGTCTTTATTCCACGCGGGAGCTTACCTGGGGTTGGGGGGTGGTCTCCGCCTGTCCACTCAAAGGTTTTATTTACAAAACAAAGTTGGTAAGACAAAGGATGTATCTGGAGGTAATATTCTTTCAGGGATCAATTAATTTATTAATTACACTAAATATAAAGGTGTTGCAGGCATTAAAACAATCTATGGCTTTTTAAATGTGCCTGTGGGGGAGGGTTTGGTGTTTGTTTGTTTTTTGTTACGTTATATATTTCATATTTGTATACTGTAAACTGCCCTGTATGTAAATTTAATGAAAAATAACAGTAGTAATACAGTGGAACCTTGGTTCTTGAACTTAATCCATTCCGGAAGTCCGATCGACCCCCAAAACTGTTTGAAAACCAAGGCGCAGCTTCCAATTGGCTACAGGAGCTTCTTGCACTCAAGTGGAAGCTGTGTCGGAAATTCACCTTCCGAAAAACGTTCAAAAACCAAAACACTTACTTCTGGGTTTGCGGCATTCGGGAGCCAATTTGTTTGTCAACTATGCCATTTGAGAACCAAGGTATAACTGTATTGTGGGCATCTCTTTCAAGTATTGCAGAGCCCCCATCTGTTTTGCCTCTCTTTTTTTGATGGCTGTTATTATTATTATTATTATTATGATTATGATTATTATTATTATTATGGCAACGTTTTCAATCAATCCCCTTCTTACCACCATTGTAACTTGCAGAAGCTGGGCAGCCACATTTCATTAATTTCTTGAGGGTTTTGACGAGGAGTGATCAAATCAGAACAGCGGCAGGTAAGAATGTCGTCACAAGTGGTCGTTTAATGAACGTGGCACAGTGGCGGGTCATGGAGCCTAGGCCCGCAATACCGCTTACCATCAATGGTGGGCGACATTGCAGCACAGCGGCATCCCGCTGCTCCCACAGTGTCTCTTGCTGGGTCCCAAGACAAGGGAAGACATAGCACCCTCTCCAGCCAGCCAGGGAACATTTGAGTTGGCCAATAGCGGCTGGACCAAGGGGTGGGCACTTTGGGGGGGCGGGCCTAACTGGTTCCTTCAAGGACTTCACTCAGGTCTGTTCCCAGAGTAAAGAATCCCAGCCTCTTACCTGGCACTTTGGACTTTGCTGGATCTCCCACCTACCCTCTTTATAGTTAGGCTGGCTCCTGCCCGTCACTGGGTGGTGTTTGTTTTCTGACCTTGCTATGGATGATGATGATAATAATAATTTATTATGTATACCCTGCTCATCTGGCCGGGTTTCCCCAGCCACTCTGGGCGGCTCCCAACAGAATACAGTGGACGCTCGGGTTGCGAACGTGATCCATGCAGGATGCACGTTCACAACCCACAGTGGCGTGTATGCACACGTGCGGGTTGCGATTCGGTGCTTCTGTGCATGCAAAGCTACAGGGAACCAGGCAGAGGGCCTTTTCGGTAGTGGCGCCCGCCCTGTGGAACGCCCTCCAATCAGATGTCAAAACGATAAACAACTACCTGACATTCAGAAGACATCTTAAGGCAGCCCTGTTCAGGGAAGTTTTTAATGTATGATATTTTAGTGTTTTTTGGTTTCTATGGAAGCTGCCCAGAGTGGCTGGGGAAACCCAGCCAGATGGGTGGGGTACAAATAATAAATTATTATTATTATTATTATTATTATTATTATTATTATTATTATTCTGCACATGCGTGACCACCGAAACCCAGAAGTAACCTGTTCCGGTACTTCCGGGTTTCGGCGGGTCCGTAACCCGAAAAAAAGCAACCTGAAGCATCTGTAACCCGAGGTATGACTGTATTAAAAACACGATAAAACATCAAACATTAAAAACTTCCATAAACAGGGCTGCCTTCAGATGCCTTCTAAAAGTCAGATAGTTGTTTATCTCCTTGACATCTGATGGGAGGGCATGCCACAGGAGGGGCACCACTACCAAGAATGCCCTCTGCCTGGTTCCCGTAGCCTCACTTTTTGCAGTGAGGGTATCACCAGAAGGCCCTCGGAGCTGGACCTCAAGCGTCTGGGCTGAGCGATGGGGGTGGATTACAATCGGTTGCAGTATTTGGGGCCAGGGAGGAATTTGTCCTTCAGGACTGTTCACATCATCCCTGACCATCAATGATGTTGGAGGACCACAGGCTGGTTTCCCCCGGTTTACACTAACTGTCATGGCTCCCAACCAGAGGCTTATGGGTGTTGTGTGTGGGAAAGAGTGCCGGGACGTGGGTGGCGCTGTGGGTTAAACCACAGAGCCTAGGACTTGCCGATCAGAAGGTCGGCGGTTCAAATCCTCGCGACGGGGTGAGCTCCCATTGCTCAGTCCCTGCTCCTGCCAACCAAGGAGTTCGAAAGCACGTCAAAGTGCAAGTAGATAAATAGGTACCGCTCCGGCAGGAAGGTAAACAGTGTTTCCGTGCGCTGCTCTGGTTCACCAGAAGCGGCTTAGTCATGCTGACCACGTGACCCGGAAGCTGTACGCCGGCTCCCTCGGCCGAGATGAGCGCTGCAACCCCAGAGTCGGCCACAACTGGACCTAATGGTCAGGGGTCCCTTTACCTTTATATACACTGAACAAGAGTTCCCGGCGGTGTTCAGAACCCAGGGGAAGAAGATGGCTGTTGACCCTAAAGCCACTTCAAGCTACCATCAGCTAGCATTGTGGTATAGATAGCTTTGTCACCTAGCTTAACCTGCCCTCTGGATTGCTGTCTGCCTGATCTTTTCTCTTCCCTTCCCTTCCTCTTGAATCCTGCAGCCTTGACAGATGGTTTTGAATCCCTTGCCAAGTTGGAAAATGGGAAGATAGGCATGGAAGGATTGCAGGTGGTCCTGAACAGCTTCAACATCTTCTTGTCCCCAAAAGAGGCATCGGACGCGTTGACCCTTTGCAATGTTGATGGTAAGTAGCTTTTGTGGCCAGTGGGGGTATTTGTGAAGTGAGGCTGGCTTGGAAAGGCCCTCAAATTCAATTCAGTTGCAAAAGGGGCTATCCCATTGCTCCTAAAACAACCGTCTTTTTCTCTTGTGTTATGGAGAGTAGTACACTAGTGCCGTTAATAAAGACATGCAAATAGCCACTCGCCTGGTTGTTTATGGCAAATAGGAATTGCCTCCAGGAGAGTGGACAAGGAATCTTTTGTAAATTTCACGCACCCCCCACTTTCAGGCAAAAAGACTGTGAATCTGAAGGACTTCTTCAAAGGAACAACCTATACTGCAACTTTTATTACTCATCCAGGTAAGCAAAGAAATGTCTGAAAATAGCAAATATGGCTTTGAAGACTCACAGGTGCAAGGTGCTAAGATTGTGATTGGGTTTCTCTTCTTTTCATTTTTATAAAATATTAAAAGTTTCACATTTAAAAGGCTCAGAGAAATATACCATATTTTTCGCTCTATAAGACGCACCAGACCATAAGACGCACCTAGTTTTTGGAGGAGGAAAACAAGAAAAAAAATATTCTGAATCTCAGAAGCCAGAACAACAAGAGAACGCTGCGCAGCGAAAGCAGCAATCCCTCTTGCTGTTCTGGCTTCTGGGATAGCTGCGCAGCCTGCATTCACTCCATAAGACGCAAACACATTTCCCCTTACTTTTTAGGAGGGAAAAATTAGTCTTATAGAGCAAAAACACATCAAGCCATACCCAGAAACCATACCCAAAAACACATCAAGCCATACCCAGAAAGAATTGGCTAATGTCACAAAAATAAAACTCTACCACGCCAACATTAGATATCATGGGGTACTGACAGCCTCGATTAGAATGCAATCAAAATAAGAATTAAGAAAGGAATGGAAGTGTGTTGAAGAATATATCGTACAGTATTACTCCAATGGAAATCTTTGGATAAGTACTGATTGAGTTCATTAAGCTAAGATGCAATGATTCTAGAATAGAGGATTGGTGAATGTGATGAATAAATATGAACACAATGATAGAGTTTTAATGTAGCGAGAAGGAAATCATGCACGTGGGTGAGCGAAGTCATATGGGTATTTGGGTAAATGGTGGATAGGGTCAGATGTGGGGAATCCGTATATTTAATATATGTTATGTACAGTGCTGAAATTGTACTGTAACTAACGTGTAATTTGAATTTAATAAATAAATAAAGGACTTTTTTAAAAAAAAATAGATATCATGGGGTACAAATAAAATAACTAGAAACCTTAACAAACGATATCTTCGAAACTATTCCCACTCCCCCTCTGGTGGAAAATCAACAAAGATCTGGCGAGATGGTGTAAAACCAATTTCACCATGATTAAAATGACAATACAGTGGTACCTCGGGTTACATACGCTTCAGGTTACATACGCTTCAGGTTACAGACTCCACTCACCCAGAAATAGTACCTCGGGTTAAGAACTTTGCTTCAGGATGAGAACAGAAATGGTGCTCCGGTGGCATGGCAGCAGCAGGAGGCCCCATTAGCTAAAGTGGTGCTTCAGGTTAAGAACAGTTTCAGGTTAAGAACAGACCTCCGAAACGAATTAAGTACTTAACCCAAGGTACCACTGTACTCCCAAAGCTAACCTACCTCTATTCCAAAGCCTTCCAAACTGGATTCCCCAACCCAACTCCATAAATAGCAGGAAAAACAGCAACACTCATTTATCTTCTCGCAGAAAAAACCCAAGCTGGTCATGGCTTTCTGTGATTGGTTTTCTTTTTAAAAAAAAATTGAAAGAATTTGTGGAGTCTGGAACTCGCAGCCCTTCTTTTGAATGCCAGAGATTGAACCCTGAAAGGAGGAAGGGGAAGCCTGCAAGAAAGGACATACTGTAGTTCGGGGTAGAGCATCTTCTTTGCGTGCTGAGACACCCAGGTTTGACTGCCAGTCCGTGGAGACAAAACTGAGCTACGTGGTCTGACTCCATATAACTCGGCTTCCTGTGCTGACAAAATAGGTAGTGGAGAATGTGTAAGGGACAATAGAGGGAAGAACAGGAAAATCCATGGAACAGGAAAGGATTGGTGAAGGCTTTGCTGTTGACTGCAAAAACATGACTTGCCATGTTCATTGGATCAGACCAAAGGTTCATATAGTCTAGTGCTATGTATATCCATCAGTGCCCATCTAGATCAGCTATGGGGAATCTTTGGCCCTCCAGATGTTGGTGAACTATAACTCTCATTGTCCCTAGCCGTTAGCCATGTTTGCTGGGGCTGATTGGAGTTGTAGTCCAGAAACATCTGGAGGACCAAAGGTGCTTAGATGCCCCTGGAAAGCTCATAAGTAGAGTGCAGCGGAGCAGCCATCCCATGATTTTTGTCTCTGGTACAGTGGTGCCTCGCAAGACGAAAAGAATCCGTTCTGTGATTCTCTTCGTCTAGCGGTTTTTTTTGTCTTGCGAAGCAAGCCCATTGACGGATTAGCGGATTAGCGCTATTAGGGCTTTTAGCGGCTTAGCGGCTTATCGGATCAGCTGATAAGCAGCTTAGCGGCTTAGAAAAAGGGGGGGAGGGAAAAACCCCGCAGGAACTCGCAAGACATTGTCGTCTTGCGAAGCAAGCCCATAGGAGATTCGTTTTGCGAAGCACCTCCAAAACGGAAAACTCTTTCGTCTAGCGAGTTCTCCGTCTTGCGGGGCATTCGTCTTGCGGGGCACCACTGTATCTGGTATTCAGAGGTAGAGTGCCTCTAAAACCAGAAGTTCCACTTTTTAAAATTATCATGGCTAATAGCCATTGTGGTGACCCTCTCTTTTTTGGTTATAAATATCGAACAAGGCAAATCTACCCTTTGTGGCCTCATTGTGCAGGGCTGTTCTGTCACGTCGTGTTGACTTTGGAGTGTGTGTTTTTTATAGAACTTCAACTCACCTGTATGGCTCTGAACAAGCTCAAGGGCAACCATTTTAATCTCCATGCTCTTGAGTCCACCCTGAAGACCCTGGATCTCCCAGAGGCCAATGAATTACTGCAGGAAGTTATGAAGACAGCCAAAGCCGACAGTAAGACTTCTGGGTGGGGTCTGGGTGGGAAGGTGCTATTCTCTTTTGAACAGTCTCTTGCAGACTAAACGGCCTCGGTCCAGTATGCCTGAAGGAGCGTCTCCACCTCCATCGTTCTGCCCAGACACTGAGGTCCAGCGCCGAGGGCCTTCTGGCGGTTCCCTCACTACGAGAAGCCAAGTTACAGGGAACCAGGCAGAGGGCCTTCTCGGTAGTGGCACCCATCCTATGGAACACCCTCCCATCAGATGTCAAAGAGAAAAATAACTACCAAACTTTTAGAAGACATCTGAAGGCAGCCCTGTTTAGGGAAGCTTTTAATGTTTAATAGGTTATTGTATTTTAGTGTTTTGTTGAAAGCCACCCAGAGTGGCTGGGGAAACCCAGTCAGACGGGCGGGGTATAATTAAATTATTATTATTATTATTATTATTATTATTATTATTATTATTATTTGAAGAAAAAGACAGTTGTGCAGGGGCCAAATCTTGATTAGGTTGGTACAGGCTGGGATGATTTGCGCTATTTTTTTTTTCTGATTTACACTTCGCCTTTTAGGTCACGGCAGGGTGAATTTCACAGAATTCATGAGGGTTTATATGCTCTTACCAGAACTCCTGGAAGCAACGGGTAAGGACAAACCAGCCATTTATTTTATGGCTCTCTGCCAACTGAGAGATCTTTCCTTGTTGCGGTACCTAGAACCGTTCATCAGGTTCCAGGTCAGCCTTGCCAAACCTGGTACCTTCCAGAATACAACTATCATCCCTGCCCCTTGGCTGGAGTTGATGGGATTTGTAGTCCAAAACATCTGGGGGGCAGGAGGTTTGGGGAAGGCTTTCCCAGAAAACATGTTTTCGTCGTCATTCCCTAGCAATCTCAAGCTCAAAGCTGATGCTCAGTTCTGTGATTCCGTGCCCTGATAGTCGACTTTATAAAATGCAAATCAGCCATAGGAGGTTGAGAGTTAGTCTCTTGGGTGTGTGGGGTGTGTGTGCGCGCGCTTAACCCTTTCCTACCAATAAATGGCCAGACTACTTTTCCACCTGCAGGGAGGAAATGCTTTGTTAGCCGTAGTTTTAGGCTTGCTTCCAAATGAATGAAAAATGACCAACTGCATCTTCATCCCTCCTGCCCTTGGCAGTGCTGACGGATACTATGAATGCCATGAGTAATCTCAGAGGTGACCAAGTCCAAGTGGATGACCTGCCCAAAACCTTGGCCAATGTGGGCATCAAATTGACACCAGAGGAACTGCAGCAGCTGGTCCACTCAGTTCCAGTCACAGGTGAGTTCAGGACACTTGATGGGGGCCATGTTGTTTCTTTTTGCATTGTAAGCCTGTGGGCATGGACTGTCATTTTGCCTCCTTTTCCCTTGCTGCTTTAATGAACCACATTGCCATCAGTATGTCCTGTGCCGGATTTACATATAAGATAAACAAGCTATAGCTTAGGGCCCCACTCTCTTGGGGGCCCCAAAAAATTTAAAGGGAAAAAAACCTGGATGTACATTTCCAAAATATAAGATAAAAAACAAATAAAATAAATCCTACATACAGCAACAGTGTTTTGTGTTGTGTAGGCACCTATGATGTAAATAATGGGCCCGGCCTGCTAGCCTGCTCCCTGAAATATCACTGGTTTGCTCCTTTCTATATATAGGGTGCCTACATTCTGCATGTGCAAATGGCTTTAGATACCTAGTAGGTCCATAGATTACCATATAGCATATATTCAACACAAAAAACAGCGACAATTTGTTGTTGACAAAGGACAGCTGGACATATAAAGGGCCCCATTACCTTCAGTAGCTTAGGACCTCCTCGAACCTAAATATGGCCCTGAGTATTTCACATCACCCTTCTTCCCCCCTCCCCAATTTCTCATACACATTAGACATTAAACACGCTTATAGAATATTGAGTTCCTACCAAGTCCCACACCTAAGTCTGGGATTGCACTGAGATAGTTAACTTGTGCCTAGGGCTGTATAACTGCATGCCCGCAAAAACCGAATGTCTGAATTTCTACCATACCAATAGCATCATTCACATGGAAAACTGGATGTCAGGGGGAAAAGTGATTTGTAAGCTGCTCAAGGAGCCTTTTTGGCTGAAGAGCAGGATTAATAATAATAATAACCAGCTGATCATTTTTTGGTGCCAAGATTGATTGCAGAAACATTTGCAAGAACAAATGTGAGATCGCCTTACCCCACAAAGGCCCACTCAGCCTCTTCGTTCTGCAGAACTCTGGCTGCTACTGGTGCCACATAATACTCGTTCCACAGTTATAAGAAATCAGTCTTTTAGTCTGACAGCACCTACGCTTTGGAACGCCTGCCTTTTGACACCATTGTACTCTTTCCGGTGCCTCCTAAAAGCCTTTTTTTTTGGAGAAGCCTACCCAGATATGTAGAATGTTTACATGTGTTTTAATCTGCTTTTAGCTTACTGTTGATCTTAATTATTATTATTATGTTTTAAATAGCTGTTTTTAATTGTTCTTAACGGATGCTTTTATTGTTTTGCTCTTTTCCTTTTCTGAACTGCTTTTGGGACATTTGTTTTTTGTTTTTGTTTTTTAAGAAATCAGGCGGTAGATAAATTTTATGAAATAAACGAATAAATAAGAACAAGATTTCCCACACATAGGTACAAGTTATCCCCCTCAACTTATCTGCTATTCTGTTCCTTACAGGTGACGGGACTGTAGGCTTTGATGAGATTATTAGGAGTATAACTGGTACGCAGTCTATCTCAGAATTTGATGGTAAGACCACAGAAAACAATATCTTGATTGCCCAACAATACTTCAGTGCATATGAAAATGTTGAGTGAATGTGCAGATGTGGGAAGGGGTTAATAATAATAATACAGTAGCACCTCGGCTTACGTTACCCTTGGGTAATGTAAACTTCGGGTTGCGAAAGCGGCCAACCAGGAAGTGTTTCGCTGCATGCGCATGCGCAGAGGCAGTCTACCGCCGTGTGCTCATGCACAGAAGCAGTCCCTCTGGTTGCAGAAACCTCAGGATCTGACCGGAGCTCCGGAACGGATCCCGTCCACAATCGGTGGTGCCAGAAGGGTACATTTTTAAGGTTTTACAGCCTATATTCAATTCCAACTATTTTCTTTGTTATGTGTTTTTTGGTATAAATCTCAGCTGGGGCTCTCTCACCCAAAGAGTGTTTGCCCCCAGATTGGGTCTTGGCTTCCGGGATTCTAACATTTACAACAGAAGGGGTGTCATCCCTTGCCCCTATTGTTATCTTACCGTAGATTCATGTACCGGTAACTTTATTGCAATAATCAGTGTGCAGAAGTAGAGATACATGCTTCCGAGAAATTGTGACATGCGGTCTAATGCATGGAAGGGGTGTGTGGGTGTGTTGAGACTGGCTCTTCCATCCTTCCATCCTCCGTATCGCCATACGGGCTCCTCCAGGGTGATACAGACATGCTCTGCCATAGGGTTGCACCGTGCGACTTGCAACCGCTGGTCTTTTCAGGTGCGTTTCTCCCCTCTCGGCTTTTCCACCACCTCTGCCCCTGTGCGGTCAGTCTTCCCTGCATCTCACAATTACTTTATCGCCCCTGGTGAGTTCCATCATTGACCATCCCCTCTTGTTTGCTCAAATGGGGGCTAATGCCAGCTGTTCGCCTTTCAAGGATGTGTCCCCTCCCGGTTCTCGCTGCCTAAAATCAGCCTGTTGCAAATCATATTATGGTTGTCTCTGGACTGCCGCTGGTGAAATGGGAACGAGTGTAAAAATGAACACTCTTGATCCTTATTATTGAGGGGAAGTGCGTGGAACAGGTCTCGGTGTTTCGATTTCTGGGAATGGAGTTGAGAGACGGCCTAACCTGGGGAGAAAACAGCAAAGACCTGATGAAGAGAGCACAGCAGAGGTTATATTTTCTGAGAATCCTCTGGAAAAACCATGCCTCAAAGGACCTGTTGGTGGCATTTTACCATTGCACTGTGGAGAGCTTATTACCTTATGGTCTGTGTGTGTGGTTTGGGAGCTGCACGGCCAGGGGAAAAAACAATGCTATCCAGGGTTGTAAAGACTGCAGAGAGAATAATTGGGTGCACTCTTCCCACCTTAGATCAAATCTATGCTTCCGGGTGCCATAAGAAAGCGGCAGAGATAACTCAGGATAGTATGCACCCCGGAAATGATCTCTTTCAGCTTCTGCCTTCTGGAAGAAGGTATAGGGTTAGGCCAGGACTAGCCGCCTGAGAAACAGTTTCTGCACTAATGCAATTCTGGTTCTAAATGCCGCATAAGGGATCTCTATAGTATAGTGTATTTTTTAGTATAGTGTATTTTATAGTATATCATAGTGTATTTTAAAATGGGGGTTCAGAGTTTTTAGGGATTTTTATAGTATAGTATAATGTATTTTAAAATGGGGTTTCAGAGTTTTTAGGGGTTTTTGAATGTTTTATTAGTTTTTCAATTTCATTGTTCTGTATGGGACAATGACAATAAAGATATCGTATATCGTATATATCGTATATCCTTTGCTCTGCCAGCTTTAAAGAAGGCTTTTGACGCAATCGGCGAGCTCTGCAAACAGAAGATCAAGAAGGAAGAGTTGCCAGTTGCCCTGGAAATCCTGGGTATCCGACTATCAGCCGAGGAACTTCAGCTAGCTCTGACATCTGTCTCCATTGATAGTGAGTTTTTAATTAATTTTCTATATTTGCCCAAAAGCCTCCATGACATCTTTCATAACAGTGCAACCAACGTGGTTGTATTTCCTTGTTTCTCCGGCTAATATCCTAGGGTTCCATCTCCATTTCATCTTCTCCCTTCAGACTTAAGAAACTGAGCGCAGGCTCAGGGGCAAGGGCACACAAATAGGAGTGGACTAGGTTGACAAAACCTACAAGAGAGCGCACTATTGGCAGAGGGCCCAGTAAGTAGCTTAGGAGTCTCTGATGCTCCAGAATTGCTGCAGCTAAGCAGGTGTGGAAAGGAGACCACATGTGAGTTCAGATACAAGTTTAATAAGTAAACTGTTGCAGGAAGGACAACACCTGTTTTGCACCATCTAAGGGTCCTTCTAGGGGACGTGGGTGGCGCTGTGGCTTAAACCACAGAGCCTAGGGCTTGCCGATCAGAAGGTCGGCGGTTCAAATCCCCGTGAGGGGGTGAGCTCCCATTGCTCGGTCCCTGCTCCTGCCAACCTAGCAGTTCGAAAGCACGTCAAAGTGCAAGTAGATAAATAGGTACCGCTCTGGCGGGAAGGTAAACGGCGTTTCTGTGCATTGCTCTGGTTTTCCAGAAGCGGCTTAGTCATGCTGGCCACATGACCCGGAAGCTGTACGCCGGCTCCCTTGGCCAGTAAAGCGAGATGAGCGCCGCAACCCCTGAGTCGGTCACACTGGACCTAATGGTCAGGGGTCCCTTTACCTTTACCTTTAATGGTCCTTCTAGACTGGCTTTCTCGCCATTCAGCCTGCCATAATCATGGGCATTTTGCTAGCACAAACAGCACCTCCCTTTGGGTGGGGCGCATCAGTTTTCTCCAGGGGCCAAGGTCCTCATTGCATAGAGCATCACTTTGCCCCTGGGATTCCCTGCATCTTCAGTGGGAAGAGAACACACGGCTTCAATCTCCAGCTGCAAATGCTTGGACATCACTCCAGTCCTTGGTGGGAAAAGGTCGTCTTCTGGGGGCTTGGAACTTCTGCGGCCACCATTGTTGCCTGGCTGTTGGCATATTTCCTTTCGCCTTTCAGAAGGGTAGCAGGGGGCTTCTCGGTATTTAGAATGCAGGCAAAAGCTTTCCTCACTTTCAGCGTGAACACAGGGATGTTCCTCGTGCACCTTTAGTAATGTATTTAGATGTTTTATGTCCAGCTTCTCTGGCTTCCCCCGCCAAAGGCTGTTGGAAATCCCCATAATTTTTATTATTTTAATGGTGGAGCAATTTACAAAATTTTTTTTTAAGCCATGAGCTGATGTGTGGTTGATTGAAGGGGCTGTATCCCCTTTCGTGGCAAATACCAGGCAAATAGCACCTTTCCTATGTGATCACTTGTTTGGCACCTTTCCTATGAGATCACTTTCCAAATGGCACCTTTCCTATGTGATCACTTACTTTTCTGTTTGTTTCCCCTTTTCTCTCAATCCCTTGAAGGTTCAGGGAGACTGGATGGGATCGAATTCCTGAAGGTTTGGTTCAATTCCCCACACATTTTTGAATTCATAGGTAAGCATTTGGAAAGCTGGGAAAAGTGAGCTTGGGCCTCCATGGAGGTTGGCAGGCTGTGAATGCACTGCTGTCGGGAGGGCAGGTGACAAACAAGTGGGGAACGAGGAGAGGAGAGCCTTGACTCTGTCAGTTTACTGCTCCTTCCTCCTCATCCCTTTGCTTCCCATTCATCAACAGTGACTTTATAACGGCCCTGTTTCTCAGCCTCTGCTCCTCTTCTGCACAATGCAGTGAGTGATCTGAACCTGGAGTCAGAGGAGAAAATTCAGAGGGTTGTTTTGTTTTTGTTTTTTGCATTTAATGAGAAACTCCCAAACTTCTTCAACCAATATCCAAGCCGAAACACCGCAATCCACAATGTGCACTCCTCTCAATTTGTCGATGCCGTTCCTCACCTGAACCTATGTACAAAAAGGGGGGTATAATAGGGGGAAAATGTGCTCTTTTTTTGGTAAAAGTTATTTTAAACATTTTTTTCAGTTCATTATATATAATTTCCCAGAACGCTTTTATTACCTTACACGTCCACCACATATGATAAAAGGTCCCTTCTTTTTCTTTACATTTCCAACAGATATTTGTACCCCTCTTACACATTTTTGCCAACTTTGTTGTTGTTGTCGTTTAGTCGTGTCCGACTCTTCGTGACCCCATGGACCAGAGCACGCCAGGCACTTCTGTCCTCCACTGCCTCCCGCAGTTTGATCAAACTCATGCTGGTAGCTTCAAGAACACCATCCAACCATCTCATTCTCTGTCGTCCCCTTCTCCTTGTGCCCTCCATCTTTCCCAACATCAGGGTCTTTTCCAGGGAGTCTTCTCTTCTCATGAGGTGGCCAAAGTATTGGAGCCTCAGCTTCACGATCTGTCCTTCCAGTGAGCGGATTTCTCAAACAAAATTTGCCAACTTACTAGGGGTTAAATGTTGGAATACTGCCAGGGAGACAAAGGCCACCATGCCTCCAGGCCGTCTCCCGGTCTCTGGTGGAAACAATTAGCGACACGAACCTCAGAAATAGCTGTCCACATTCCAGGACTCATGCATGCCCTTTTCGCAGAGTTTCCACAACGAAAGATGCACCCAGGAGAGCATATTTTGCAGATTTATTCAGCGTTGGTCAGAACAAAGGAAAAACATGACTACCTGCTTCGATGTCGAGGCAACACAGAGAAACAAAAGCTATATACAAAACAGAAACTTCCTGTGAGCAGGAAGTACGCAGGCTTGTGACACACAACAGCCTACTCCCTTTTTAAGGTGGAATGGAAATATCCTAACATTAAATACCAACAGCACATCATTTTCCTATAATTTTCTTTCAACGTACAGCATGCCGTGAATTTCAAATCCGTTCTCCATAACTTCTCAAAATGCTGACAGATTTTCATGAGGATTTTTTAAATTACAAAATGGCAAACTCGTGCAGAAATGTAGCGAGTTGAACTACTCAGTACGGTGAATAAGGGGACTGATGGCAGCCCTTCCTCCCTCCCCATTCATGTCCTCCTCCAGCACTGCGGGATGCCATAAAGCATGTTGAAAGCATCAGAAACAAGAAGATGACAGTTCAACAGCTGGAGGGAAGTCTGGGTGGCCTGGGACTGTACTTGCCCAATAAAACTTTCAACGATATAGTCAAATCAATCAAAACTGACGGTAAGAAAGATTTACCTGTTGTCTGTCCTCTAAGCCCCTCTCTGTTCCTAGACAGTTGACACAGGCATTGCCTGGGCCTCACCAAGATTAATGAAGAAGCTTTTACAAGATAACATGAGGGAAAGCTGCATATTGTTTAGGGATGAATGGGTGGGTGGGTGGGTGGGTGGATCAATCAATCAATCAATCAATCAATCAATCAATCAATCACTGAATACCTTTATATTTATCTAGTCACAGGCCAGTTCCAACTTGTTGATGAATAATGATCACATTATGGCTTTGATGCTGTTTAACATAATCATACATTTGAAAGGGATGCGGGTGGTGCTGTGGTCTAAACCACTGAGGCTCTTGGGCTTGCCAATCAGAAGACTGGCGGTTTGAAAGCACGCCACTGCAAGTAGATAAATTGGTATCGCTGTGGCAGGAAGGTAAACGGCGTTTCCATGCGCTCTGCTTTCCGTCACGGTGTCCCATTGCGCCAGAAGCTGTTTAGTCATGCAGGCCACATGACCTGGAAAACTGACTGTGGACAAAGGCCAGCTCCCTCGGCCTGAAAAGCAAGATGAGTGCCGCAACCCCAGAGTTGTGTGCGATTGGACTTAACCGTCCAGGGGTCCTTTTTACCTTTTACATTTGAAAGGTACTGGTGGAAAAGCAGTGGCCAAAGCAGGGCTTATTCCACAATTCTATGTAAGAACATTTTAGTATTCGGAATTCATTTTTCTAAAAAACAAAACATAAAAACAACCCTGCACATTTTTAGCTCATGTGCTTGCAGAGACAAGCTTGAAACTTGTGTGGTGTCGTTTCTGGAGTCTCAGAAGCCAGCAAGGTGTGAGGGGAAAAGCAGTGTGAAATAAAAACTGGAATGTGCCACTCTTGATTCTGTCATCTGCTCAGGATGGGCAGTTGATTCAAAAATCATTCTCTAAGGTGCACCAAAGGCTTGAAGGCAAAATGAAAGGATTTTGGATTGGATTCTTTCCCCTCCCTCCCCCCCCCATTAGTTTACCTTTAGCTTCCTAGTAGTAGAGAAAATAGAACATCTCTCCCACAATGCAGTCAGATTCTCTTTAATTTTGCAATACAGTCGTACCTTGGTTTTCGAACAGCTTAGTTCTCGAACATTTTGGCTCTCGAACGTCGCAAAGCCGGAAGTGAGTGTTCCGGTTTGCAAACTATTTTTGGAAGCCGAACGTCCAACAGGGTGTCCGATTGGCTGCAGGAATCAGAAGCCGCGCTTTGGTTTCCAAACGTTTTGGAAGTCGGACAGACTTCCGGAACGGATTCCTTCCTACTTCCAAGGTACCAGTGGCGTAGCGTGGGGGGTGCAGGGGGGGCCAGCCGCACCGGGCACAACATCTGGGGGGGGGGGGGCGCTCGCACTCTCAGCTCTCTGCCCCTACCTGGCTCACTCACTCTCTCTCACTGCAGTGCTGGCTGTGCGAATCCGATCCGAGCCGCCGGGTTGCCGCCCACTGTGCTGTGGGAATGTTCCGGGGTGCAGGAGAGGATATATTGACTAATTATATCCTTATCCAACTTGTG
This sequence comes from Podarcis vaucheri, assembly GCF_965113315.1. NCBI lineage: Eukaryota > Metazoa > Chordata > Lepidosauria > Squamata > Lacertidae > Podarcis > Podarcis vaucheri. Next base: position 41,921,532 of record NC_138751.1, on the reverse strand, counting down.
CTAACAAGTTCTCAAAATATCAGCAGAGTTTATAAACATTCCCCTTTAAGTTCGCAACGGTAACGTGTGCACAGGTTCGCTAGAACCTCTATAATAATTACTCTGGTAATTTCCCCTTTGTTCCCTCTTAAAATACAAGACACAACACAGTCTTTATAAAAGTATAAAAGAGTTTACTCACGATCTGTTCACAATATGATCCCAGATGGCAGACAGGCTTAAAAAGGTAAAATACACTTAGAATCTATCTTATAGGAAGATAGCCCTCTCCTCTCTTGGCTGAGAGCCAAGAGGGCATCCTGCTTCTTCGAAAGGTGATGGCAGAGAGAGAGAGATGGCTGCCTGCCCTGTGCTTTTGTCATTACCTGCACAGGTGAGGCCACACCCACCTCTGGTCACATGCGGAGGAAGTCCGTCCCCAGGAAGTTTTCCTGTTTGCTGGACAGACATTCCTCCCCATGTTCTAACATGTACACTCTAGGAATGTTGTCATTGACTGCTCCTGTGTTTACATCCCACATGTGCCAGGCGGAGAGAGAGCGAGGGACTATCTGGGGGAGGGACAGTGCAGCGGCCGCCCAGCGCAGCGCTGAGCGCGGGAGAGAACCACACCAGACCAGACCAGGCAGCAGCAAGAAGAAGCTGGCAGCGGCGGCAGGTTAGAGGTTAGGGGGCGCAAATTACTTGCCTTGCCCCGGGTTAGGGGACGCAAATTACTTGCCCCGGGTGCTGACAACCCACGCTACGCCACTGCAAGGTACGACTGTACAGGGATTCTTCTGCCTACTAAATCAGCCCAATCACTGTCTTCCTGCACACAATGGGCAGAATGGGAGGTGGAGGAATTTAAAACTTAAAACTAATAGTGCCATCTCAGTGTGATTTTTCATCTTTTGCTAGCCATTGAGTACGGGTTCTGGCTTTAGCTGCATGATGCAAGAAAGGACCTAAATCTCATGCAATGTACTTTCTTTATCCCAATATTTTCCTTGCACGTTAAACTAAAAAAAAGTGTTTCCCCCCTCTCCAGAGAATGAGCAGATCTATTTCAAAGACTTTTTGTTAGGATTGGGTGAAACGGAGGATTTCACTGAACTGGAAGGTAAGTTCAGTGCTCTTTTCTAGACTTCTTTGGTGAAACGGATACATATATCAAATGTCCTTATCTGAGATGTAAATTTGAGCACCATTTACCCCAACCATCCTCTTCCCTTACTTCCTGCTTCAGATTTCCTCCCCAGATGCCTTCTTGCATCTTCATCTATCTATCTATCTATCTATCTATCTATCTATCTATCTATCTATCTCTATCCTTTTCAAGTTCATACATTTCACTAATTTTATGCATTTCACTAATTTTACAATCATTCTGCCATTTCAAAACTTGACTTCCTTCCCCCTCTTTCTGCGGTCCCTTGAATTTGTTTTTAATATCTTCTGCATATCCAAATTAACTTAATTTTCTCCTTTACCCCTTTAAATATATACTCTTATAAAACTGCAGGTTATTAGAACAATCCTGCCAATGTTTTCATCTGTTTATAATTTATCTGCAAATATTCAACAAACCATTTCCATTCTTTTATTTAAAAAAAAAAATGTTATCTTGATTTCTTATTTTTATTCATTCTTATTTTTATTCTTCTGGTAAGTTTTTGCCATTTCTGCATATTCCATAAGTTTCTTCCTTTGCTAGGTCTTCTGCTTCTTTCCATTTTGGGGCAAGTAACATTATTGCTGCTGTTTTAGCATACATGAATAATCTTCTTTCTTACCACTTTCACTCTTCCTCCCCCCCCCCCCCAATTGCCTCCTTCAGCCTTGAAAGCACATAATGAAGTATGAGATTGGGGAAAGATTTGGATTAGCAGCTGCACAGGAGGAGGGGGAATAGAAAAGCCAGACGTGGTTGTTATATGATAAATAACGCAGAAATTCAATATTTTTAAGGAAAACGTAACAGAGGGGGGGAGCAAAGCATGTTCATACTGCAGTCAAGACAAGTTGAAAGTAGGGATGCTTGAGGATTTTGTTTGGTCTGCATTTTTAAGAATGCTTCCCTGGACTAACATGCAGAATACTTGTCCTTTGGGGGGAGAAGTATTTTGGTTTTCATTTCTCAATATAGTTCTCGGCTCAAAAAAAGTATCAAGACATGGTCAAAAATTCGTATTTTAGGCTAAAATGCACAGGGCGGGGGGGGGATGTATTTTCATCCAGGTTTATTCAAAGCGGAATTATGCATAAATGGGAGGGATCGGACACTGAGGTCCAGCGCCGAGGGCCTTCTGGCGCTTCCCTCACTGCATGAAGCCAAGTTACAGGGAACTAAGCAGGGGGCCTTCTCGGTAGTGGCACCCGCCCTGTGGAACGCCCTCCCATCAAATGTCAAGGAAGTTTTTAATGACTGATGTTTTAATGTATTTTTAATCTTTGTTGGAAGCCGCCCAGAGTTGCTGGGGAAACCCAGCCAGATGGGTGGGGTATAAATCATTATTATTATTATTATTATTATTATTATTATTATTATTATTATCATTATCATCATCATCATCATCATCATGAATGAATGTATGCTAAACTGGGAAAGACCAATAATAGACTGACCCAACCCTCGCAGGATGATGTCCAAGCAGCCCTCCATATTGTGGATGACAGGGTCAGGCTAGATACGTTTGTACTGTGACTGTGTACATTACTAAATTAAGAAGGAAAAGCTACCACTTCGACTTCCTGAAGTGTGCACAAGCCTCAATTCAGAGGAACGATCCACAACAATCCAATCCAATGTTTAACATTATGCTCCCCACAAGTGATCTGAAATCTAGGGAAGCAGGGGAGTGATGCAGTTATTCTTCCCCACTTGAAGGACAATACAAATGGCTGGGTCATCATATGGTTACACACACATTGTGGTAGACTCCCACATAGCAAATACCTGCAGTTCCCTGTATGCATACAGTCTTAGCTTAATTATGGGTAAGCCATCTTTGCTTAGAGTACTGCCAGCTCTAGGCATTTCTTGGGACACGGGTCTAAACCACACTGAGCCTAGGGCTTGTCAGTCGGAAGGTCAGCAGTTCGAATCCCTGCGACGGGGTGAGCTCCCATTGTTTGGTCCCAGCTCCTGCCAACCTAGCAGTTCGAAAGCACGCCAGTGCAAGTAGATAAATAGGTATCCCTCTGGCGGGAAGGTAAATGGTGTTTCCGTGCGTTGCTCTGGTTCGCCAGATGCAGCTTAGTCATGCTGGTCACATGACCCGGAAGCTGTGTACGGACAAAAGCCAGCTCCCTCGGCCAGTAAAGCGAGATGAGCGCCGCAACCCCAGAGTTGTCCGTGACTGGATCTAATGGTCAGGGGTACCTTTACCTTTATCATTTTAGGCATTTCTTAATGCATCTGACGTGAATGTGCATATCATTTGGTAGTCCTAACTCTTTAATATGCCACGAGACTCTTGTTTTTACTGCAGCAGGCTAACAACAAGGCAACTCCTCTAGAACTTCCCACTTTTCTGTCGCCCCCTAGGGGTAGCAGAAGGAATAGGTGTGTGGGTATAGGCCCGTCCAGGTGTGCTGGCCTCTGTTGTTGGCACTGGATTGGAACTTAGTCTTGCTTCTCCCCAGCCTTACAGCGCGCTGCCACCATCATCGACATAGGGAACAATGGCTGGATGCAACCAAAGGAGCTGCAGTCCACTCTGGATATGTTGGGCATCTACTTGAAACGTGAAGAGTTCCAGGAAATTGCAAAGGAGCTTGTGAATGGTGAGTTTTGTGGGCAAGGGGAAACTGAGCATGAGTTTTAGTTTTGCATGCTCAGTCTCTGCTACGCAACAGAGAAAACATGATGAGTATGGGAGGCTGAGCCAGATTCATGTTCTTCCTCATAAAAAACCCCCTCCTTTCCAAAAGAAGTAGTAATATTGAGGCAAGATGTGTGGACTTGCTTAGCCGGATAAAACCATCCTAGCAATGATTAAGGAGGCTATGGAACAGGGATGGAAGATGTTCTCCCATTCCGAGTGAGGGCAGGAAGCATTCCTGTCACTCTGATTTGACTTTGCAATGCCTTCACCCTCTGAATGGGCATGAACTGAATGGGCATGAATGCCTCGTCCCTCTGAATGGGCATGAACTTAAAGATGCACAACATCAGTGGCCCATTTCTAACTTGTTGTCAACAGGAAGCAGTGTTCAGGCCACTCTCCTGAAGATGTATTTCCTGCTGCACCAGAAAATCAAGGCCACAATATTTTTAATAATAATAATAATAATAATAATAATAATAATAATAATAATAATAATAATTTATTTATACCCCGCCCATCTGGCTGAGTTTCCCCAGCCACTCTGGGCGGCTCCCAAAAGAGTGTTAAAAGCAATACAGCATTAAATATTAAAAATTTCCCTGAACAGGGCTGCCTTCAGATGTCTTTTAAAATTAAGATAGCTGCTTATTTCCTTGACATCTGATGGGAGGGTGTTCCACAGGGTGGGTGCCACTACTGAGAAGGCCCTCTGCCTGGTTCCCTGTAACCTCACTTCTCGCAGTGAGGGAACTGCCAGAAGGCCCTCGGAGGTGGAGCTCAGTGTCCAGGCTGAGCGATGGGGGTGGAGACGCTCCTTCAGGTATACTGGACCGAGGCCATTTAGGGCTTTAAAGGTCAGCACCAACACTTTGAATTGTGCTCGGAGCCAATGCACGTCTCTACTGAAAATTTAAAACTCGTTTCGAATTTAAAATTTGAAAACAGGTTTTATGTTATTAAAGGTTTTGCTTTTCAGCCCCACCCCCTAAAATGGTGAGTGCTGATAAGTTTTTCTCCTTTTCTTTTTGAGACCCTAACCATTTCAATTGTCCCTTGGCTTGGGGCAATTATAGTTAAACAGTTTTGAAAGGAATTTATACATGGAGTGGACTTTTCCCAAGACCAAACTAAATGCCAGTGCGACCCTTTTCCAATGGAAGGAGCCAATATTTTGGCTACTGCAGCTTATAAAATACTGTTGATTTGAAAAAATCCTTTAAAATTTCTACCCTGTTTGTCTTGCAACAATCGTGTTGAGTTACCCATTCTAGAATTGAGTTCCCCATTCTTTATACTGGGGAACTGGAGCAGAGAGATACTCACTTGCTCACAATGAATTCAGGCAGGGTCACAATTCTGAGGTGGGAAAAGGGCAGGTTTGTAGGCGAGGTGATATGTTCTTCATAAGCAGGAAACCGTTGCAGACTGAAGGAGAAATCGACTGCTCTGAATATTATTGGCCTTCAGTCTCTGCTTGATCCAGGAGCAGACAAGATCCTAACTCTTAGCAACCCAACCTCTTCTTGCTTTTTAATGGTCCTGTTCTTCTGTCACTGTTTTGTACTGTTTCATCTTTTCCTTCCAGACGAAGGGATTGTAAACGTCAAGGACTGCCTGATAACTCTGTCCAAGAGGCAACGCTTCAAGGACTCTTTGGGTGAGCGTCTTAACGACAAGGGCATGGATCTAGGAGAGGGTGTGAGGTTGGTGCTAGCGATGGGTAAGCCTCAGTTTGGAACTGTGCTCAACAAGCTGAGCTGTTCCTGACCGCCACCAAGAAAATTAGCTTGGTTTTTATTCTGAGTCCAGTTCAGAAAGCATCAGGAGAATAACAGTGTCACAGTCCCTTCCCTTTTCTACTGTGAGACCTCTAGACCCTTTTATGTTGTGTCTGCTATGGCAGCAAGGACTGTTTCTGCTAATAATAATAATAATTAATAATAATTTTTATTTATACCCCGCCCTCCCCAGCCAAGACCGGGCTCAGGGTGGCTAACAACAAATATAAAAACAATTTATTAGAAAACAGCTTAAAAACAAAATTAAAATACAACATTAAAACATTAAAATGCAGCCTCATTTCAGTGGAACTCAATCAAAAACTTTTTGGGGGATAAAAATGTCAAGTCTTCACCAAGGCTAACTATCCAGACTGGTCCTACATGGGTCAGAAAAAAGCCAGGGAAGTCCCCAAATAGGAGTTCCAACACAGAATGAGAAAGGGAAAAAAGGGGGGGGGAATCAAATTGATTCTGATGCAGCTGTAAACATATTGCCCAGGGACTTTAGTTTCTAGGATGTCAAATATATTGAGAAAACTACATTTGTAAGAGTCCTTGACTCTGGGGGTGCTGCTGTAGCAAACATTCCAAGTTGAAATACAAACTTTGTTGTGACTTCAGCGATAGGCTCAAATTGTGGAAATGGCATCTTGCTGTATGGAAAATGTGGCAATATACGGTTGTTGACTATCACTTGCATGTATGAAAGGGTAAACCTGAGTCAGAAATGAGCTCAAGGTATCATGAGAGGAACTGAACAGGCTCCTAGCATCTTTGCCACTTCTTTCTCTCTCTCTTTCTGCTTTCCTGCAAGAATCCAGTAGCTTCATGGCTCCCAGCTCAACAAAACTACACATGGGTAAACTCCCTAACTAGGAAATTTACACAGCCCGAATATATTTGTTCACAGAAAAAATGCACAGTCCCTTTGTAATTAAACCAAGTATTATTATTTTTCTTTTTAAACCAATTGGAAACTTTCTTCTTCTTCTTCTTCTTCTTCTTCTTCTTCTTCTTCTTCCCTTTGCTGCCTATAGGATAGAGACATGCATAGGCTTATTTCTGTGACTACTGAAACGCTTTTAAGTACAATCTTCACCTGCTTGCAAAACAAGGTGTTTGATTTATTCTAGCCTAAGTATTTTCATGTGGAACACTTGTTTCAGATGGGTGTGGGCAGATATAAGATGTAAACAAGCCTTAAAGGTGCCTGGTGCAACCAGTTATTGTGCGAACTGCTAGGAAAGAGTTAGAATCTCTTCCAAACCTCTCTCCAACAGAAAACAGATTTTCACAACGAGACTAGTATCCCTGTGAAATACTTGTTTCAGTCCCTATGAACACAGTAATTCCATATTTGATCTTTCTTCTGGCAGCACTTCAATCTGCTATTGTGAACTTCAGCAAGATCAGAGGTGAGAAAGTTGACGTCAGAGACTTGGAGTCCATTATGGAAGGTCTGGGTATTAACTTGAGCAACACTGAGTTCCAGAATGCCTTAAAAACCATCCCTGTAGATGGTAAGTACTAAAGTTGTCTTCGTTCCTGCTCCCCATAAGGCAAAGCCTTGGTGGTAGTAGGAAGTCAAGCTTAGATATGAAAATGATGTACCATTGATATTTAAAGGTAAAAATAAAGGGACCTCTGACCATTAGGTCCAGTTGTGACCAACTCTGGGGTTGTGGCACTCATCTCGCTTTATTGGCCGAGGGAGCCAGCGTACAGCTTCCGGGTCATGTGGCCAGCATGACTAAGCCGCTTCTGGCCAACCAGAGCAGTGCACGGAAACGTCGTTTACCTTCCTGCCAAAGCAGTACCTATTTATCTACCGTATTTTTTGCACCATAACACTCACTTTTTTCCTCCTAGAAAGTAAGGGGAAATGTCTGTGCGTGTTATGGAGGAAATGCCTACGGGTGGCATGCCTACAGATTTTCCTCCTCTAAAAACTACGTGCGTGTTATGGTTGGGTGCGTGTTATAGAGTGAAAAATACGGTACTTGCACTTTGACGTGCTTTCGAACTGCTAGGTTGGCAGGAGCTGGAACAACGGGAGCTCACCCCATCACGGGGATTCAAACCGCCAATCTTCTGATCAGCAAGTCCTAGGCTCTGTGGTTTAACCCACAGTGCCACCCGTGTCCCACACCGTTGATAGTTAACACCCACTAAACTAGCAAAAATGTATAGAACTGCTTCAAATGTTTGTTGGAAATATAAGGAGAAAGAGGGCACATTCTACCATATGTGGTGGACATGCAAAATAACAAAAGCATTCTGGGAAATGATATATAATGAGTTGGGGGGGAGTTTAAAATAACCTTTGTGGGGAAAAACAGAAGCTTTTCTACTAGGAATTGTAGGTTCAGAAATACCAAAGGAGCAGAAAACTGCGACAATGGCAGCACGGTTACTTTTGGCCCAAAGATGGAATTAAGATAAAGCCCCAACTAGAGAAGAATGGTTGATAAAGATGATGCAGAAGCAACTTGTCTTATCTTTGACAAGAGTGAACTATCTGCCATGTGCATTCCTTTAGTTGGGAAGCCCCCTTGACATGCAATGTTACAGGAGAGTGGAGGATCCTGGGTGCTGTGGAATCTGGTTTCTAACTGGAGGAATTTTAATCTACATCCTCAAGGGAAACGGTCAGCTTTTGAATCCTCAGGGAAACTTTTTGAATCCCTTTCCTCTAGTTAGGCTGCAAAATGCACTTCCTCAGTCTCGGCCCACCTTGAAGTAAAGAGGATATCTGAGATAGAGCCTTACTAGCTTACATGCACTGAGCTCTCTTGCCTCAGAAAAAACCAGGATGTGAAACACAGAGTGAGGCACCCCTCCCTATAAAATCACGTGGACTCTTTATTCCCGAGGGGTCACAAACACAGCACCCATGGGTTCCAGTGTGCCTCCTCTGGCACCCATGAAACGTCTCATCAAATATCGCCATGAAATTCCACAATGTGTGAGAGACTCTGCTGTTCCTGCTCAGTTACTGTTTGCAATAGCTTGCCTACATTTGAACAAACACCCCTTAAATGAGCTCAGAGAATAGGTGCAAGGAACCAATCCTTGTGAGTGAGCATGGCAGCAGGTGATATAGGTGCCTTTTTTCAATTGGTTGGAGGTGGGCATTGTTTTGTGGGCATTCCTCTCTTTTTGCTTTCCTGGCTGTGGCGACCATTTTGTGACAGCCATTTTGAGTTATGCTACACTGCCTCGGCAGCCATTTTGTGCCTGGCAACCACGGTACATTCTTGTAATTCCAAATATGCCTATGGGCCCAAATAAGTCAGCAAAACCCTGCCTTAAAAAGCATTACATGACTGGATCTTAGCAGAGCTCAGGGAGCCACTTCTTTCTTATCAACCTGCAATCCCATTGCGACTGTTCAGTATAGCCAGGAACTTCCGTTATTCAGGACAAATGGGTCAGTGATTGTGAGTGCGCATGGCAGGAGAGGGTTTGTTTCCTATTGAGCTGAGTAGCTTGACTCTCTCTTTTTTTATATAGAATATTTATTAAAGTTTCACAAATTATACAGACAAACACAACAATACAAACAAACACAAACAAAAAAAAGAACAAGTATAATTTCAAACCCTTATTTTCTTATAACTTACTTCTCCGACCTCCTCATACCTCCCCTTTCTGCATTCCAATTTCAAATTTTAATTCAGCAAATCCTCACCCTTAAATTTATCTAATTTTTAACCTTTCTTTTCTTTTAACTTAATCCTTACAACTGTAATCCACTTAAGTTCTAAACCAGCATCATTCTAACATTCATTAATTTTACAATGTTTCTTAAGATAGTTCTTAAATTTCTTCCAATCTTCTTCCGCCGTCTCTTTTCCCTGGTCTCGGATTCTGCCGGTCATTTCTGCCAGTCCCATATAGTCTGAGTAGCTTGACTCTCTGGAGTCATCTAGAAATACATCTCATCTATAGGGTCTCCATCTCCTTTGTATGGTGAGCTTTACTTTCATTCATTGATTTAACTTTTAAGGGTAGAGGGGAAATGGTTTGACCATTCTGCCTTGTGGAGTGGCAGGAGTTAGATTGAATGGCCTCTTCGGTTCCTCTTTCAAACCTTTATGAAATGTTGGTTTTGCAGAATTCGGAAGGGTGACTTTCAAGGACTTCCTGACCAGCGTGGTGAACAATGAGCGTTTCTCTGAATCTGTAGGTTAGTGGGGTCTTCTATGCAGCTTGCAAATGATTAGTTAGAGGGGTCTAAAGATGCATAGTCAAGGTCAGACAAAATTCAAGGTCCACAGCTGCAAATGAAGATCAGAGTGTGTGGTCAACAGAAGAAAGATGCTCTGCTCTGCAAAATGCAACAGTCCAGCTGAGGCATAAAAGGTAAAGGTAAAGGGACCCCTGACAGTTAAGTCCAGTTGCAAACGACTATGGGGTTGTGGCGCTCATCTCGCTTTACCGGTCGAGGGAACCGGTGTTTGTCCGCTCCGCAGACAGTTTTTCCAGGTCATGTGGCCAGCATGACTAGCCGCTTCTGGCACAATGGAACACTGAAATCAGAGCAGCGCCGTGGCAGTACCTATTAATCTACTTGCACTTTGACGTGCTTTCAAACTGCTAAGTTGGCAGGAGCTGGGACAGAGCAACAGGATCTCACCCCATTGCGGGGATTGGAACCCCCGACCTTTTGATTGGCAAGCCCAAGGCTCAGTGGTTTAGACCACAGCGCCACCCGCATCCCATCAGCTGAGGCATAGGTGCCCATAGAACAACCATTTCACCTGTCTCTTAACTTGGCAACCCGCTTTCCTCTTTGCAGCTGTACATAACCTCTACATGCTCATTAGCAAAATGGATGGTGATAAAGTCGAGGTTTCTCAGCTGAAAGACATACTGGCTCCCATGGGCATCCTGTTAACCAAGGACGACGCTAAGGAGGTGCTGAGGAGCATGTCAGTCAAAAGTAAGAAAACCTTGAGACCAATTTCAAATGGGCAGAGGTGGCACGCGATTGTAGCCCTGCCTAGGTTGTGCCCACCTGGGATTTGCAGGTCTGAGGGGGCTACAGTGTTTGAGTGCTCTCCCCATGAAGAAACCCTCTTCTAAAGCTAGCACAGCAGTGTCACAGCTCTGCTAAAACCCTTAATGATTTACTAGCCCTCTCAGTCCAAATATGGATTATCTCCTATCAGTGGCGTAGCGTGGGTTGTCAGCACCCGGGGCAATACAAGTAATTTGCGCCCCCTAACCCGTGGATTTGCGCCCCCTAACCCGTGGATTTGCGCCCCCTAACCCGTGGATTTGCGCCCCCTAACCCTAACCCCCAGGTGTTGCGGCCGGCCCCCCCTGCACCCCCCATGCTACGCCACTGTCTCCTATTCCTATTCAGCACTGTCAGGGTCACATGCAATATAGAGTTTGAGTGGCTCAGGAGGCTCCACCCACATTCCTTCCCTACCTACTGGGTTCGGAGTAGTTTTTCTTATCTCGCTTTCTGGCAATCCATAATAATATAATTATTATTTATATGCCTTCATCTGACTGGGTTGCCCCAGCTACTCTGGGTCGCTTCCAATAGTCCTCTTCCCGTCCTGTTTTAATACTGTTATAGAATGTGGGGGGTGCCCCCCCCACTAAACCCTAGATATTAATAAATGGTAGAATTTTGATTATTTGGCGTATTGCAGGCAAGTGGGAAAATACAGGCTAAGCTTCCTTTCTGTGCCAGGGCTTCACTTGGGATAGAGACATTATTAACCTGACAAAAGGTGTTGATAGCCCATCTAAGAGGAAACTTGGCCCTGGGCAGACAGAAGCTTTTCATGGTAACTGAGTGTGAAGTGATAGGAAAAGAGAGTCTTTTAGCAAGGTGTGCTGGGAAGAAGAAGGAAAAGAAGAAATAGAGATCCATCTTGGGCAGGCTGGCTGAAGCCTGGCTGGGAGAGATGCCTTTGACTCCAGTGCTAGCCCAGTCTGAGATGACCAACTGTGCTGCAAGATCTGGACTTCCTCCATACAGTCTGAAGGTGTAAATAGGTGAATAAACCATATTTCTGAAAAGCTACAGCAGTCTCTGCTGTGTCTTCAGTTCTCCAAAGGAACACAAACCCTGGGTGAGCACCTGGAAACTCCTGGAATCTTGCTACCATTTTTCAGAGACTGGGTGTGGCACCCAACTTTTGTAACAATACCATTTCCTTGCTCACTGTCTCGCCTTTTATTCAACCCTGCTCTCCATTCTGTACTGGAGGATTGCTCTGGTGGAGAAAAGTCATCTCTGCAAGGGCAAGGAACAGCTGGTCAGACTTGTGAGGAGTGACTACCAAAGTGCTGCTGACGCTGCCACTGTTTTGATGACCACCCCCAGGTCCCCAGCAGTGTGTTTCCAGTGGGGTTCGTCCACAGAGGCCTGCTTTTCAGGCAACGGTGCCAACTGTGGGACCTTGAACTCTTCTTCCTCAGAGTGGGAAGACATGACGCTCAAAAGCAAGTTAATGTTGCCAGCTGCGGCTGCCATTCAGATCGTTCTTCGGCCTCTGAAAACCAAGGAGCCCTCTAGGATGGCATTGCTCAAACCTGGGGTCTCTGTCAGGCCTTGATTGATAGGGAGGGTCCTTCAAACAGAAGTGGTTTCCCCCTCCAAGCTTGGTCACGTAACCGTGAAGGTTCCTTCTGGTACAGTGAAAGGGACGCATCCAGCTCCACTGATTTTCTTCAGATAGCTAAGGATCACTGCATAGTTCAGGCATGGGCAGACTCGACCCTCTAGATGTTTTGGGACTACAACTCCCATCATCCCTAGCTAACAGGACCAGTGGTCAGGGATGATGGGAATTGTAGTCCCAAAAACATCTGGACGGCCGAGTTTGCCCATGCCTGGCATAGTTTCACCTGTTGCCCATCTGTGCCAGGCAATCTTAGGGGAGGCTGCTGCTCAGTCTAATGCAGGTGTGAGGAACATTTCCCCCCCCCGATGGTGCTAAACTACAATTCCCATCATCCCACTGGTATAAGAAATGTAGGCAACACTATCATAATATCCAAAGCTTGTTTGTGGTCTTTGGACTCATGGCCACAGACTGCAGAGACATCCCTGCCCTGTTCAGTTATTTTTTTGCAACTAGTTCATTCTCATTTCTCTCTCCTCCTCTGCTTTGTCTTGTAGGGGATGGCATGGTGAAACTGAAAGAATTTATGAACGAATTGCCCAATACCCGGCGATTCTCCACAGCTGTAGGTAAGAGCAAAGCTTGCCACTAGCACCACATGTGAGCGAAGTTCATTTGGCATCCAGAGACTGAAAGAAGACTATTCAATGCTTCGTTGAGACTCCTGCCTGTGGATGGTTCATTGTGTTGACTCTTGTCTGTGTTTAGAGATGGAAGGAGCTATGAAAACGATGAATAGCATCAAACAAGGCTGGGTGGACACTGGAGAGTTGGATTCTATCATGCGCAGTATGGGCCTCAATTTACTTCCTGATGAAATCGAGCAGGCATTGAAAAATGTTACACCAAACGGTAAGGCTTTTAAAAGCCAGTGGCTTTGATCAAAACTGACTAGCCTGTTAAAATTGCAAACCAAATCATAATTTGAGAGAAACCCAGTAAATCTGTCATTTTCCCCCTTAAGCACTTCAAGCTTTAATCAGCTAACCATTAGATAAATGAGCAAAAGCTTTGGTTGTTTAATAGTAGAAGACAGTTTAATTGGAGAGTGAAATGAAGGGCACCCGTGTATATTTTCAAGGTTATTTTTATTTCTGAAGTATTACTGTAAAATGGAAAGAAAGCAAAAATACCAATGTTGATTTTTCCTTCTAACCATCATTTAATCAACAGAAAGGTGGATGATTAACCAGCTAACATAAAGACTGATGGGAGTTGTAGTCCAAAACTTCTGGAGGGCACTGGGTAGGGAAGGCTGAACCAAAATACTATTTTGTTGGTTGACATCCCCACACTTCTTTCACTAATTTGCAGATCACGGGAAAGTGAGTGTGGAACGTGTCTTGTCTGCGTTGACCAAGACTCGGCGCTTTTCCCAAGCGGAAAGTAAGTGGATTACAATACTTTGTGTGGATGTAGCTCTGGGAACATCTTTCACCCCTATCCTAAAATCTGCTTTCCATTCCTCAGCAGAAGCTTTTGCAACTCTGTATTCGGGAAACTTTCTTGTGGGTTCAAAGCAAATGGGAGCCTCAGTGCACCTCTTGAGAAAGACAACAAGGATTCTTCCCTACGGTTATGCTTTATTTAGAGCTGGGGTGGGAGCAGTGGTGTAGCATGGGTTGCCCATGCCCTGGGCCACATCAGAGGGGTCATCCGTGTCACCCAGGAGATCGCAGCCACAGAGAGAAGAGTCATTCCGTTGTCTGGAGAGGTCACTTCCTGCTCTGCAGGATAAGCCATTTTCAACAGAGCCCAGCTGTATTGAGGCAGCACCGGGTGTTGAAATTTTGTCTTGCCAAGGCTTCAGTGCTGGGCATTCATGACCTTATAAGAGGGTTATGTCTCTACGGATAAGAGATATGGAAGGAGAGCTTGAACCAAGTAGGAGCTTGGCGGAAGACATGGTAGGTAGAGTATTCCCAAGCCACAATGGTAATGCAAAGAGCAAGCTTGAATGCTATATGGGGGAATGATAATTCTCTCATCAGGGACCCAGACTTGAAGCACTAATGAGGATTTCAGCCTCCTCTCCCTTTGACAGCTGGGGACTGTTTGTCCCTTCAGTGCAAAGAGCTAAGGGGAAATCCTACATCGCCATATGTAAAAATAAAATAAAATCCTGCTTTTGTGTTTGTTTCTTTTAAACCTAACACCGCAAGGCCAGTTATAAATGGGCAGTTGCTCAAGAGCTGATTTCTCCTGGTCTTATGTTCAACTTCTCCTCCTATCTAAGGTAACAAGGTCCCCATCGAAAACCTGGATTCCATTCTTGAAAGCATGGGGATTGTTTTAACCAATGAGGGGATGCAGGAGGTCCTCAAGCAAGTTAAAGTTGATGGTGAGAATTGATGGATTCCATATTTGAGATTTTAAAACATGTGGGCAAAAAGGGCGGGGAAGAGAAGCAGCTGGAGAATGGCAAGGTGGTAGGTTCATGAACCCTAAACAGTTAGATTCTGGAAACTTATTGCGCCCCACCTTTCTATCACAATAGTAAAAGACACTGAGGCCTGGGACATCCTTTACTACGTCCCAGATCTCAGTGCAGTGGGGTTCCCCCAATGCCTTATACAGTGGTGCCTCGCAAGACGAAAATAATCCGTTCTGTGATTCTCTACGTCTAGCGTTTTTTTGGTCTTGCAAAGCAAGCCCATTGAAGGATTAGTGGTATTAGCGGCTTTTAGCGGCTTATCTGCTGATCAGCTTAGCTGATAAGCGGCTTAGCGGCTTGGGAAAAAGGGGAGGAGGAAAAAAAACCAGCAGGAACTCGCAAGACATTGTCGTCTTGCAAAGCAAGCCCATAGGAAATTCGTTTTGCGAAGCATCTCCAAAACGGAAAACTCTTTCGTCTAGCGAGTTTTCCGTCTTGCGAGGCATTCGTCTTGCGAGGCACCACTGTACCAGGGGTGGGCAAGCTTCAGGCTTGTGGAATTTACTAGAACTGTGAGGATAACCAGCAAGAGCCAGATGTAAAATGCTGGCTCAGGAAAGCAGACATAGGCTATGTTAAACACTATACCTTTAAAACACATTACTTCCCTCAAAAAATCCTGGGCACTGTAGTTCGTTAAAGGTTTCTGGGAATTGTAACTCCATGAGGGGGAAACTGCAGTGCCCACAATTCCTTAAATTGTGTTTTCTCCATGCACTTTAAAGGTATAGTATGTATGCAGCCGTAAGCTAAGAGTGAAGGAGGCTCAGCCCAGTCTGTACCAGAATCAAGCTTTTGCACAAAATCCCACTCTCCCTACAAGGTGTCCTCTTAATTCTTCATCTCTGTCACTGTGTGGCTCCTTCCGTTATTCCTTGCTTTTGGTTTTGTTTTGTCTCTGGTTTTAGAAGCTGGGGTGTAAGAATTGTGCTTGTCTCAAAGGTGCCGCACATGTAACTCTGCGTTTTTTTGACTCCCTCACAGAGGATGGGAAAGTGAACCTCAATGAATTTATGGATAGCCTTAGTGAAATGTGGCAGACTCTTGAAGGTGAGTGAGGTCTCTGATGCCAGGAAGACTCTGCTATGTGTGCCTACCAAACATGAACTTGGATTTTCCTTCTCTTTCCATTATGGTACTAAAATAAATGGTAGAAATTTCAGCATACAGTGGTGCCCCGCAAGACGAATGCCTCGCGAGACGAAAAACTCGCAAGACGAAAGGTTTTTTCGTTTTCGAGTTGCTTCGCAAGACGAATTTCCCTATGGGCTTGCTTCGCAAAACAAAGCTTGCCCCACAATCTCCGGGGACAGAGCGGAAGGCGCGCGCCTTCCCCTCTCTCCCTGGACCCCTTTTGAACCAAGGGGTGGCAACGGGGAGAAGCGATCTTCACCCCTCCGCCCCTTGCTTCAAAAGAGGGGACAGAGGGGAAGGCGCGTGGCGCTTCCCCTCTGTCCCCGGACGGTCTCCATAGGAACGCATTGATTGATTTTCAATGCATTCCTATGGGAAACCGTGCTTCGCAAGACGAAAAACTTGCAAGAAGAAAAAACTTGCGGAACGAATTAATTTCGTTTTGCGAGGCACCACTGTATTCTGAGCCGAGGCTTATCCCCGGAACCTATTTTCAGTTGTTAAGCTTTCAAAATGTGGTTTTGATACCATGGGGTGTAGTCTGTACTGTTTGAATGAAGGGGAGGCAAACCAACCAACCAACCCCATCTCTTTTCTCACAACCATCACCAAATGAATATATCTTTTTCCTCTGGCTGTCTCCTCTGAACAACCCTTTAACTGGCCCAGCCTGTTCCCTACACTAGGTAAAGCATAGCAATTCAACGCATTGTGAATAACATGAACTGAGACCATCTTTTCCCAAAACAAACAGGTTGAAAATAGGTTATTTGTTTCCCCCCAAAAAAATTTTTTTATTGGTTTTTCAAATTTATAACAAACAAATAAAACAAAAACATCAAATACAAACTAACTAACAAAGAAACATTTATCTTAACTATAATAATTCCACTTTTGTTAACATTGTTAAGTGACTTCCTCGAATCCCCCCAGCTGAGTTTCCATATCAATCATTGTAGCAGTTTTCCAATTTTCATATAAAATTTACTTAGTCAATTAACATCTTTCTTTCTTTTCATATTGACTTCTATCCTTAACATTATACAATTTCACATATTTAAATCCTAGGCCATTCTATTACTCACAAGTATTTCTATTTAAATTATCTAAACATATTTAACTAAATAGTCTTTAAATTTATTCCATTCCTCTTGATACTCCTCCTTCTTCTGGTCATGAAAATAGGTTATTTGATCCCCCTCCCTTGATTTGATTCCTTCCCCCTTGTTTCCGATGTAGATCTTCACTCACCCCTTCTTCCTTGGAGGAGAGGCGCCATTTTGTGTTTTGCCTCAGGTGCCAAAATGTCTTGGGCTGGCCCTGGAGGGAGGGCATATTCTCCCATGGCAATTGGCCACGACAGCTAAATGAAACCTTCAGGTTCAGAGGTAATAAGTATGCCACTGAAGACTAGTTGCTAGGTCTACAGTGGAGCAGGGCTGTTGCCTTTGTGCCCCACGGATGGACTTCTCAGAAGCCTTGGAGGTTTTTAAGCAGAGGCTGGATGTCATGAATGCTTTAGCTGAGATTCCTGCATCACAGGCGGTTGGACTAGATGCTGGATTCGACAGGCTTTTGGTCTAGCTCATAATAATGCCCCTATGGCCGTAAAGGCCTACTTGTGAACTTCCCAGAGCTGCTGCCTGACCATTGTGGAAAACAGAATGCTGGACTAGGTAGAACTTTGATCTGACCCTGTAGGCTTATATTACGCTGTTAGGTTAACTACTTGGGTTTTGCAGAAGCTTGACCTTTTTTTGGCAAGGCCTTGTGGATTTCCCACCAGCTTCTGAATGTCTGGCCTTTGGTTCATTGTTTCCCCTGACTAGGTGGCCAAGGGGATATGGTTGCTATGGAAGAGGTAGATTCCGTTTTGTCCAACTTAGGGATCCACTTAACCAAAGAGCAACTCCAAGAAGCCTTGAAGTATGTGACTGTGAATGGTGAGTGAACCTTGTTCCCTGATCTCAGGCAGGGTGGGAATTTTTTGTTTTTTGGTTTGCCCACGTTCTACTCAGACACTGAATCTTCCTCCTCAAAAAGTCCCTCAGCTCTTGGGAGGTCACCCTCAGCAAACTGGTCCCAGAGGCTGCGAGAAACATCACAACCCACTGGTACACTGGTATTCCAATTTGAACTTAGCCTGATCTTTTATTCCCCTTCTTTCCCTCCCCCTCCCCTTTTTATGAAGATTACCCGCTCTGGGATCCCACAGCTAATTCTCCCCTGGTCTCCTCGCTGGCCCAAATAGGACTAATTTAGCCAGCTAGCCCTGGTGATCATCGAATGTTTATTGGATGGATTTCCCCCCTAAATTGATTTTTTAATTCTGAATTTATTGTTATTCACATTTTTTACTGTATTTTATGCTGTTTTTTTGTTGCATCAATTAAGTGTTTTATATTTGTTGTTAGGGACCCTGAGCCTGGTTTTCTGAACCAGGAAGGGCGGGGTAGAAATAAAAATTTATTATTATTGTTGTTATTATTATTACATGTGCCTCTAACACAGAGTGGGACGGCTTTAACTGTGGGCCGATCTCTGTGGAGATGGAGGCCTCACACAGACTTCTGTACAGAACTTACTTCTCAGTGAAAGGTCAAGCAGGAGTGTTCTGGTTGGAATCTGGCATTCTGACATCACCGGCAAGTTTGCCCAGTGACTCTTTCATCATAGGTGAGGGTTCACAGATGAGGAGAATGTCTTCAGGTAGAGGCTGCCTATGTGAGCAGTCAAGAGCCACTGTCTTAAAGATCCAGGTCTGTCACTGAGTTTGTCCTCTCTGTCTCTCATGTAAATTAGCAAACTCCTGCCTCTCAGACTGGGGCATGTAATACCTGGGATCAGTATCATAGGCCATTGAATCACTGTGTTGGACCAGGGTCATAATCATGACAGATACTGAAATATAGCAATTTTTATTTGCGTATGAGAATTTCAAAACACACACACACTCTTATGCTCTGGCCACTTTCTGCATTGCAGATTGTCTTATCTATCAGTATTTTGTCCTTGCAGAAAATGGGAAGGTGAACATGAGCGAATTGATGGCGAGTGTAGTCAAGAACCAAGCTGAGGGTAAGTGGGTTGCGTTAGTTGGATTAGAAATTTGTTAAATTAAACTGGAAGCATTTGAAGAGAGCACTTGTTTTCTGATAGGGCTTAAAGCCCCAGGCAGGCTTTAGATGATGAGGAACAGACCAGCGTCGAAGCAGATGGGATAAATGGTCCATGGACAAAGCACACTTGCGCACAGGACTGGTTTCATTCTGTGATTCCACAGGGGTGCAGAATGTGGTAAGAGAGGCTTCCCAAAGGGATGCTTGTAAAAAGCAGAGTCTCTCAGGCCCTTTTGGGTCAACACTGGGTGGCCAATCATAGAAGGGACCTCAAGGGTCATCTAGTCCAACCCCCTTCAATGCAGGAATCTCAGCTAAAGCATTCATGACAGATGGCCACCCAACCTCTGCTTAAAAACCTCCAAGGAAGGAGAGTCCACAACCTCCCAAGAGAGACCATTCTGCTGCTGAACAGCTTACTGCCAGAAAGTTCCTCCTGATTTTTAGTTGGAGTCTCCTTTCTTGTAACTTGAATCCATTGCTTTGATTCCTACCCTCCAGAGCAGGAGAAAACAAGCTTGTTCCCTCTTCCATGTGACGGCCCTTGAGATATTTGAAGATGGCTATCAGATGCGGACATTTCAGAAAGCAGCTGAATAAGATTTCTAGGGGATCATAGAGAGGGACATCAATGTTCTGCGTGGCCTCTTGTACCCCCATGTTCTGTAACACCAGAAGATATTATTCAAATCAGCAAAGCGTGCAAAATAAATAGAATCATAGAATTGCAGAGTTGGAAGTGACCGTGAGGGTCATCTGGAACAACCATCCACAGTGCAGGAATGTCAATATGTGGTTCCCCCATCCAGCTTTGAAACCATCCCAGACCCTGCTTAGCTTTGCAAAACATGCTAGCAGTTAAAATTCTGTACCATGCCGTACAAGAAAAATGCATACATTTTGGCACTTTGCACAGCTCAGTGTGGTGTAGTGGTTAAGAGTGGTAGATTCATAATCTAGTGAACCGGGTTCGTGTCTCTGCTCCTCCACATGCAGCTGCTGGGTGACCTTGGGCCAGTCACACTTCTCTGAAGTCTCTCAGCCCCACTCACCTCACAGAGTGTTTGTTGTGGGGGAGGAAGGGAAAGGAGAATGTTAGCCGCTTTGAGACTCCTTCGGGTAGTGATAAAGCGGGATATCAAATCCAAACTCTTCTTCTTCATGGAATTCTATTCTTCTTGATACAGATTTCTAATTTGTGTTTATTGCGTGGAGTGCACACAATCCCCAGCAGCGTTCGAAGCTTTGTTAACCAAGCAGGGAATTCCAAGGCCCTGAAATGTTTCCACGTTTATCATTTCTCTCACAGCGGATCGAGTTCCTGTTGATAACCTGAATGCTATTCTGGCCACCATGAGCATTCAACTAACAGATGATGAGCTCCAAGAAGCTCTGAAATCTACAACTGTGGATGGTGAGTCTTTAAAGCGCTTGCTCTCCCACCCCTCTTGGAAGTAAAACAGATTAAGAGCATCCAGTTTAGGAAGAAAATGCACATTCCCCTTTCAGCTCCTTTTGGGTGATTTCACAGACTCTGGCAGAAGCCTACATGACACTCAAGACAGTTGTGTGTAAGACGAATAAGTAACATTTCTCCCCCTGTTTAAAAGAAATAATGAAAAGCAGCCCTGGGGAGGTTTTGAGTTTCAGAGGGGTGAAACTTCCTCCTCAAACTTCCCCTAGCTACTTTTCACCCAATGAAGGAAAATATACAGGCGCCTGCATCTTTCCCCCTCCACGCTGAACTGTAACACATAAGCAGGCAATATTGAATGAATGAATTTTATTATTACAGTCACAGACCAGTTCCGGGTCACTTACAATATCAGGAAAATCATAAAACACAACAGGAATACATTGAATTGCAATTGGGTATAACAGAGACAATTCAGATATAGTGGCAGTTAAAAAAATAAAAATAAATCTTGATCACTAAAATATAACCTAAAATTATCATTTAAAACCTCAATCAGCAGGCAATATTAAACGGGGAACTGCGGAAGGCGGAAGGGTTAAGCATGTCCCATTGGTCCTCAGCCCAAGGCTGCTGTCTATGTGATAAAGCATGTTGGGGGGGGGGGAATGCAGGCAATGGAGCATCATGGGTCATTTGTGCTTGAGAAACATCCCATCCCAGATCTTGAAATTTCTGTTGTATCTTATGATACACGTATCTCAAGTATATGCATGTGTCAAGTATGCCCTACCTCTCCAGCACTTAGTAGGCCATCTCTCACTTCTCTGTCCCTTCCTTGCTGCATCTCTGTCTTGCCTGCCCAGATGCAGACTGTGCGGTTTATTTGCATTCCGTTCGGCTCCTAGCAACACTCTTTGCAAAATAATTGCACCTCTGCTTCCCTGCCCAGTTGAGCCGTCCTCTTCCCCCATCTTGTCTTCCAGATGATGGCAAAGTTAACCTGAATGAGTTCATGGAGGGGGTGAAGAATGTGCAGCTGAAAGCAGGTACAGAAGATGAGTCTCTGGGGCTTTTTAATGGTGGTGGGCTGGAGGATAATGAACAGTTTCTGTACAGCTCCGAGCACCTAAGGCACAAGATTGACAGTTTTGTAATAGAACGTAAGAATTGCCTCCCTGGCTTAGTCTCGCAAGTGAGGCTGTGTGCACACCTTATATTAAAGCACATGCTATCTCATCAAAGGGGACGCGGGTGGCGCTGTGGGTTAAACCACAGAGCCTAGGACTTGCCGATCAGATGGTTGGTGGTTCGAAGCCCCGCGACGGGGTGAGCTCCTGTTGCTCGGTCCCTGCTCCTGCCAACCTAGCAGTTCAAAAGCACGTCAAAGTGCAAGTAGACAAATAGGTACCGCTCCAGCGGGAAGGTAAACGGCGTTTCTGTGCGCTGCTCTGGTTTGCCAGAAGCGGCTTAGTCATGCTGGCCACATGACCTGGAAGCTGTACGCCGGCTCCCTCAGCCAATAAAGCGAGATGAGTGCTGCAACCCCAGAGTCGGCCACAACTGGACCTTATGGTCAGGGGTCCCTTTACCTTTATCTCATCAAAGAATCCTAGGAACTGAAGGGTGCTGGGAATTGTAGCTCTGCGAGGGAAGGGGCAAACTACAGCTCCCAGGATTTGGGTGGAATGGAGCGGGTGTGCTTTAAAAGCACTTTAAATGATTGTTGTTCACAAAAGTCCACCGCTTACCAGCTCAACACCCCCCCCCCATTGCCCCCATGTTAGTGTCCAAAAAAATAGGTAGCCGTGTTGGTCTGCCATAGTCAAAATAAAAAAAATTCCTTCCAGTAGCACCTTAAAGACCAACTAAGTTAGTTCTTGGTATGAGCTTTCGTGTGGATGCACACTTGGTATCTGAAGAAGTGTGCATGCACACTTGGTATCTGAAGAAGTGTGCATGCACACGAAAGCTCATACCAAGAACTAACTTAGTTGGTCTTTAAGGTGCTACTGGAAGGAATTTTTTTATTTTGTCCAAAAAAATAGTTGATGTTCTTGTGTAGTCACCCAGGTCAATTCTTATTCACCGGAGGGGCACTTGGGTAAGTTATTTTTTACAAGCCTGTTCTAATGCAATAGTATAGCCTGCAAAGTACAGAACATGGATCATTACAGCTGACTAATTCCTGCTATTTGATCCAAGGGATCGTGGCTGAGAGTGATACCTTGAGTCCCACCTCGGAGCAGAAAAGCAGCCTCCTTTCCGAAGAACAAGGGAAGAAAGATTTAACAAGCAGCAGTCCGGGTGGTAGGTTGTATGTGAGGAGGCTTACAGTGCATTTAGGGCCTACATTTTAGAGAAATGTCCATCAGCAAAGATGCGTGTATCAGGAAGGAAACAGTCATTTATGCAGCCATTCTGACCTTGCATTTAATGCACTCCCCCCCCCCAAAAAAAAAATATTCATCCCCCGTGTCTAGAGAGCTAAGAATTGTTTGGGAGCGAAACAGGCACATAATGGGCTTTGTTTCTCTGTTGGTTTAAATGGTTCTAAACCACACTTTTCGAAGAAAATATAACAAGGTGGTGTATCAAACTATCGTGACTCGGAAGCAATTTTTCCTGTCACTTAAAACTTTCCATGAGATAGGGTGATGGCCGCCAACCTGGACTGGCTTTGAAAGAGAATTAGACATATTCATGGAGGGTAAGACTATAGATGACTATAGATTTTTATAAAGATTCTATAAGGGAAGCAGAAAGCAGCAAGAAATATCAAGTATCGGAGAGGAGATCAGTGTAAATGAAAACATGAGACTTATGGTTTTGTTACATGTGATTTTATTTTGGAGTTGTCTGCTTATTTTGGAGTTGTTTGCTGTAAAGGATGTATATTATGTGAATAAAATAATAAAGGATTTGAGAAAATAAATAAATAAATAAAATGACTATAGATGGCGACTAGTCAAAACAGTTACGTTCTACCTCCAGTTGCCGGAAAATCGCAAGTGAGCAGAGTGTTGCTGCGACACTCATTTCCTTGCTTTTGGGCTTCCCATAAGCGTCTGGTTGGCCGCCATGAGAACACAGCGAGGGACAAGATGAGCCTTCAACCTGACTCAGTAGCACTCCTCGTTCTTATTTCACTCCCAACTAGTGCTATTTTTCTGGGTGGGGAAAGGCGCCGGAATTTGCCATGAACAATGGCGCCCACCTGAGAGGTGCCAGAACTGAGTTCTGGCAAGTTCCGGCTTAAAAAAAAAAAAAGAAAGCCCGGCTCCCACACCATTTAAATCGTCCTCTCCAGAAACCTGAGGTAAAATGTTTTGGCTTAGAACGTGAACCGAAGAATCTACTGTCATAAGGGTGAGGCAACTCTCATGACCTTAAACCCTCTGTGGGCGGCCATGTTGTTTGCAGCTGATGACAGCCTGAGCTCGAAGGAAGCAGTGAAGGACGTCCGTCTGACACAGCCATCTCCCACGCATGAAGGTGAGTTGAAATGGACATTTGAAATATATCAGCATCTCCTTATTTCTCATCAGAAATGGGCAGGCAATTTCTCCCCATGCTGTGGGGATTGTAGGACACCCTGCCCACTCCTTGTTCATCTGTCTCTTTTCCTTTTTTTTTTAAAAGATATTTATTGAAGTTTTACAAATTATATCAAACAAAACAATACACAAACACAAACAAAAAAAGAACAAGTATAATTTCAGAACCTTATTTTCTTAAAACTTACTTCACCGACCTCCTCATACCTCCCCTTTCTGCATTCCCATTTTAAATATTTAGTTCAGCAAATCCTCACCCTTAATTTTATCTAATTGTCAACCTTTCTTTTCTTTTAACTTAATCTTTACAGCTGTACTCCATTTGATTTTTAAAGCCGCCTATCTGTCTCTTTTCCTGCTCCTCTGCACCATCCCAGAAGGATTTTTTTTACATTTCAAACCATTCCTATAATGGCTTAAGCGTAGTGAAAGAGTAACAATCAAAATACACTAAAGAATTTATTTTATTTTATTTTTTTAAAAACACCCAGAGTTTTCCTCTGTACACAGGGGGTCTGCAACAGAACAGAGGTTACCAGCCGGCTTGCTAATATCTTTCTGTGACTGACGTATGTAGGATCTGCACCCATGCCATTCCAATCTGTTCTGCACCCAATTGCAGGAGAAATGGTGGACGTTCAGGACCTAGGCAACGTTCTGGCCATTGAAGGCATCCAACTCGCAGAAGAAGAGTTCCAGGAAGCATTAAAAAATGCCCCGGTGGATGGTCAGTATGGGCTTCTGTGAAACAGCTGAGATAATTTGCAAGCTCGGATGGCCTGGCGTCCCGCACCGGACAAACCCCACAATCTGAAAGTCTATGGTTCTGTAACAGAGGCATGAGAGGCATAGTAACGAAAACGTGCAGGGAATGCGCTGATGAGCAGAGCGCGATCCTGCTGGCTGCAGGAGTTCTTCACCACTGCATTCCTCTCAAGGAATGCGCTGGCAAAGCAGCACCCCTGCAGGATTGAACCCAGGACTGCTCAGTAGCAAAGGAGTGAAGGGTTCAGTCTTACTGGCTTAGAGTGTGCTAGCAAAGCAGACTCCAGCAGAACATCACCTGGTGATGTCAGCTGATGGAGAGGTGGGTTTGGGGTTTTTTTTTGGGGGGGGGAATGGCCTCAGGGGCCAACTTGGACTCCCCGGTGGGTCAAGATTGGCCCACAAGCCAGAGTTTATTCCTGTGCTAGAGGAGTAGGTACTAAGGAGGGGGCCTAGAATGTGGAGGAAACAGTTTCTCGTAACTATGGCAATTTCGAAAAATACAGAATATCATTTGAAACACGATACGCTGTGGGTTAAACCACAGAGCCTAGGACTTGCTGATCAGAAGGTCAGCGGTTCGAATCCCCGCGACGGGGTGAGCTCCCATTGCTCGGTCCCTGCTCCTGCCAGCCTAACAGTTCAAAAGCACGTCAAAGTGCAAGTAGATAAATAGGTACCGCTCCGGCGGGAAGGTAAACGGCGTTTCTGTGCGCTGCTCTGGTTCGCCAGAAGCGGCTTAGTCATGCTGGCCACATGACCCGGAAGCTGTACGCCGGCTCCCTCGGCCAATAAAGCGAGATGAGCGCCGCAACCCCAGAGTCGGTCACGACTGGACCTAATGGTCAGGGGTCCCTTTACCTTTTACAAATACATATGCAAAGAGGGAATTTGCGTACACTTCAGAGAACATATCCTGGCAACTAGAGAAATAAACTCTAGACCCGTAAATTAATCATGCCTCTTTACTTTCTTAAGGAAAGGTGAATACGTGACTATTTACTGGGGCTTTCTTCTTTTTTTAAAAAAAAAATTGTAGATATGTTGGAATTTAAGTTGGCGCTTTCAGCTTTTTATCTGAACCCACAAGGACTGGAACTGAGATTATCTGATTGATGTTTGCTGGTATCCATTTAAATTTGGAGCGGTGCTGGATTTAGGGCAGTGCAAGTGGTCCCCCCCCCCACAGGGCGCCAAGCTGAGGGGGCGCAAAATAATAATCATAATCGTAATAAAAAAATGTGTACAGATACCTACTGAGAAGATCCATAAAAAGCGACTGCGTACCAAAAGGAATTATTGCGAAAATAATACAGATTTAGAGGGGGTGGGGCAAATTTTGTTTTCGCTCAGGGCACCCTATTATCTGCCCCTGTTTGGAGCCTCGTTGGGGAGCGAGGTCTCCTTCTGATTCTGAGATCTTTTTCCATCAGCTGAAGGGAAAGTGAACCTGGAAGAATTTATGAAACAGGTGAGAAAGAGCCAACAACATCGGCAGAGCGGTGAGTCAATAAGATGTTTGAGAAAGCACTGTGAGAGGGGAAGGGCCACACCACAGAAAAATGCTTGCTTTTTGTGCTCTGTGTGTTTTGGAGTCAGAATTTTGAGATCCTGTAAAATATCAGTGTTTAGCTCATGAGTCTTGCATGTAGTTCTGGACAGGAACAACTGCGTAAGGCACACAATAAAACATCATTTTTTATTTATTTTTGTCTTCTGATTTTGCCTACACTCATGCAGACTTGAAGACACTGTAACATCTCTAGGTCCTATTGTCACCTTCCATCCCTCTGGTTGTGCTTCACATACAGCGCTGGATTTACATATAAGCTAAACAAGCTATAGCTTAGGACCCCACTCTCTTGGGGGCCCCAAAAAAATTTAAAGGGGGAGGGAACGATGTACATTTCCAAAATATAAGATAAAAAACCAATAAAATAAAACCTACATAGAGCAACAGTGTTTAGTGTTGTGTAGGCCCCTATGATGTAAGACATGGGCCCCGCCTGCTAGCCTGCTCCCTAAAATATCACTGGTTTGTTCATTTCTATATATAGGGTGCCTACATTCTGCATGTGCAAATGGCTTTAGATACCTATTAGGTCCATAAATTACCATATAGCATATATTCAACACCAAAACAGTGACAATTTGTTGTTGACAAAGGACAGCTGGACATATAAAGGTCCCCATTACATTCAGTAGCTTAGGGCCTCATCAAACCTAAATCCAGCCCTGTTCACATAGAATCTAGGCTGATATCGCAAACTTATCTTGGCTTATTTGTTATCCTTCCAAAATGTGACCCGCTCCCTTTTGCTATATTGGAAAAACTGCTCTGAATTTATCTTTGCTTTTGTTTTAACTATGGTTTAAGATCATGATTTGCTGACAATAAACAAGCCATAGTTAAGTTGCAGGGCAGCGTTCACGCACAAAGCTAAACCGTGGTTTAATAAACCATAGTTTAGAGTTATATGCAAACCCAGTGAATGATTGGGTTCTCATTTAGTAGGGAAGAGCCACAATAGAGAGAGAGATCTAAATGCCACTCCGGAAGAATGCTTCTGGACATGGATGCTTTAGTAGCACTCCAACTTTGCTGTTCTGATTTAAGCTACGTGTGGAAAGTACCATATTTTTCGCCCTATAGGATGCACTGGCCCATAGGACGCACCTCGTTTTTTGGGGGGGAAATGAATACAGAAAAGTTATTCCCCCCCCCCAGCCATGGGGCTGGGGCGGGGGAAGCCCAAGCTTCCCCCGACCCCAGCCCCCAGAACAGGCTGCCGCCCGCAAGACTTGCGTGCCCGGGGGAACTCCCCCCGGGCGCGCAAGGCTTGCGGGCTCCTGTGCGAAGCACGGGGCGTCCTCCGGAGGGTGCCCCGTGCTTCGGGCTGCAGGCTGCTGCCCGCAAGCCTTGCGAGCCCGCGGGAACTCCCGCCGGGCTCGCAAGGCTTGCGGACAGCTTCCTGAAGCCTGGAGAGCGAGAGGGGACGGTGCACACTGACGTCTCTTGCTCTGCAGGCTTCAGTGAAAGCCTGCACTCGCCCCATAGGACGCACACACATTTCCCCTTCATTTTTGGAGGGGGAAAAGTGCATCCTATAGGGCAAAAAATACGGTAATTCTGCTTCTAGACATCTGTTATCCAAATAAAATCCTGTGGCTGGAGGGATTTTCATTGGGATCAGTGTGCAGGAAGAGGGTTAAATAATCTTCCCTTCCCTCCACTTCTAATCATGATCTCTCCTTTTTGTATTTTGATAAATTTGGGTAAAAAGAAAGAAAAGAGGATATGAAGGCAATGCTGTTGGGAAAGAGAAAGGTTAAAGTGAAAGAGTTGATTCCCAGAGAGGGGGAGATGGAAGAAGGAAACGGCTAAAAAACAATCTATACAGGCCACAACAACCCAGAAAACTATTAAATAGCTGTGAGAAGGGTTAATGGAATGTGTTTCTCCCTTTCGTCCTGCGTTTGTTCTGCTTCAGAGTCTACAACACCTTTGGTAAAACTAGAGAACAAAGCAAAGACTGAAGAAATAAGACATTGTTTGTTTGATAATCTGTGGGACAACTCAGGATTATCTTGTGGTTTGTTAAACAAACCCTGATTTTAGTGTTATGTGAATTTGTCTATCCATCCCCTCACTGACTCCATTCCTCTTTTGCCCTCCAGAAGAAGAAATTTCTGTTCTGGATCTTGGATCCATTCTGGCCCGCAAAGGCTTCTTTTTGAGTGACAAAGAGCTCCAGGAAGTCTTGGCGAATGTGGATGTGAATGGTCAGTATTTATTATTCAAATGCTTATCCCTACTTTCCATACAGTGGTGCCTAAAGCAGCTAACAACAAATAAAGCAGCCCTATAACATACGAAAGTGAAGTCAAATGGGCCTTAGAAAGCACTGCTAATAACAAGGCTAGTGGAAGTGATGATATTCCATCTGAACTATTTAAAATTTTAAATGATGATGCTGTGAAGGTGCTACACTCAATATGCCAGAAAGTTTGGAAAACTCAGCAGTGGCCAGAGAATTGGAGAAGATCAGTCTACATCCCAATCCCAAAGAAGGGCAGTGCCAAAGAATGCTCCAACAACCGCACAATTGCACTCATTCTACAAGGCAAGCTTAAGCAGTATGTGGACTGAGAACTCCCAGAAGTGCAAGCTGGATTTCAAAGGGGCAGAGGAACCAGAGACCAAATTGCAAACATGCACTGGATTATGGAGAAAGCTAGAGAGTTCCAGAAAGACATCTACTTCTGCTTCATTGACTATGCAAAAGCCTTTGACTGTGTCGACCACAGCAAACTATGGCAAGTTCTTAAAGAAATGGGAGTGCCTGATCACCTCATCTGTCTCTTGAGAAATCTCTATGTGGGACAAGAAGCTACAGTTAGAACTGGATATGGAACAACTGATTGGTTCAAAATTGGGAAAGGAGTACGGCAAGGCTGTATATTGGCTCCCTGCTTATTTAACTTATATGCAGAATTCATCATGCGAAAGGCTGGGCTGGATGAATCCCTAGCCAGAATTAAGATTGCCGGAAGAAATATCAACAACCTCAGATATGCAGATGACACAACCTTGATAGGAGAAAGTGAGGAGGAATTAAAGAACCTTTTAAAGAGGGTGAAAGAGGAGAGCACAAAATATGGTCTGAAGCTCAACATCAAAAAAATGAAGATCATGGCCACTGGGCCCATCACCTCCTGGCAAATAGAAGGGGAAGAAATGGAAGCAGTGAGAGATTTTACTTTCTTGGGCTCCATGATCACTGCAGATGGTGACAGCAGTCACGAAATTAAAAGACGCCTGCTCCTTGGGAGAAAGGCGATGGCAAACCTAGACAGCATCTTAAAAAGCAGAGACATCACCTTGCCAACAAAGGTCAGTATAGTTAAAGCCATGGTTTTCCCAGTAGTTATGTATGGAAGTGAGAGCTGGACCATAAAGAAGGCTGATCGCCGAAAAATTGATGCTTTTGAATTATGGTGCTGGAGGAGACTCTTGAGAGTCCCATGGACTGCAAGAAGATCAAACGTATCCATTCTTAAGGAAATCAGCCCTGAGTGCTCACTGGAAGGACAGATCCTGAAGCTGAGGCTCCAATACTTTGGCCACCTCATGAGAAGAGAAGACTCCCTGGAAAAGACCCTGATGTTGGGAAAGATGGAGGGCACAAGGAGAAGGAGACGACAGAGGACGAGATGGTTGGACAGTGTTCTCAAAGCTACAAACATGAGTCTGACCAAACTGTGGGAGGCAGTGGAAGACAGGAGTGCCTGGCGTGCTCTAGTCCATGGGGTCACGAAGAGTTGGACACGACTAAACAACAACATAACATACGAAACAATATGCAGAATATCTGATGCCCAGACTGTGGGGTTTCATTCTGAGAGAACTGACCCTATAAAAATACTCGCAAGGCAATTTGCACCCAACCATTAAGTACTTTTTCCATTGTAGGATTTAATCTTCCTATGCTAGGAGGCAGATTTGCACATCTGGTCTTAAATCACAAACAAGAGTACACAAGTACACATGTCCTCTGATGTGTACACTAAAGGTTAGCGTCAGAACAGTGAATTTTTAGCCTAAAAGCTGGCTGGTAACCAATGAACCTCTTTCAAAAAGCAGTGTAATGTTCTCCAGTGGCCAGTCCTGGACAACAGCCATGCTGCCATGTTCTTGACCACCCAAAGTGTCTGTGATGTTTTCAGGGGCAGTTATTTAAATGATGGCAGTGGCTATGGGACCAGTCTATTGCTGTTTCTTTTTCTCTGCATTACAGAGGATGGAACTGTAAACCTCAGCGCCTGTCTCAAAGAAATCCAAGCGCTCCGAGGGTTGGCATCAACCAGTAAGTTGAGAGCCTTCAAACCAAGCACACTAACAAATCCATAGTTTGGGGTGGGGTGGAGGGGTGGTCTGGACATACCAATAGGTTACTGTTCTATATGTGGACTCTATATGTGGCACAGTTTTCATATCACCCTAGACATAGTTCTGCTCAGTGGAGTTGATTCCGACATTCAGATATGAGTCATTAGGTGCTGAATATTCAAGCAGTTCAAAGGCATGTGGAAACTGGTCACAGATGTGTTGCAGATGTGAGATTGTAGGCTGCAATGCATTTCTGTCTTGCGTAAAAATGAATACAGTCATTGTCAGGGACAGGTGAGTAATAACTCGCAAGGTGCCAGTGAAGTTAACTATTCAAAACAAAACAGCTCAGGTCTAATGAGCCCAGTAACTCTCTGCAGTAGATGTTGCCCCAATGAGACAGTTGCGAGGACTAAAGGTCCCTGTCTTCCCATAGTTCCCAAAGCTTTCTCTTTCCCATGGTCCTTCCCCAGCATGGGACACAGGTGGCACTGTGGTCTAAACCACTGAGCCTCTTGGGCTTGCCAATCAGAAGGTTGGCGGTTCAAATCCCTGCGATGGGGTAAGCTCCCATTGCTCTGTCCCAGCTCCTGCCAACCTAGCAGTTCAAAAGCACACCAGAGCAAGTAGATAAATAGGTATCGCTGCAGTGGGAAGGTAAACGGCGTTTCCATGCACTTTAGTTTCTGTCATGGTGTTCCATTGCGCCAGAAGCGGTTTAGTCATGCTGGCCGCATGATCTGGAAAGCTGCCTGGACAAATGCCGGCTGCCTCGGCCTGAAAGCGAGATGAACGCCAAAACCCCATGTTCACCTTTGACTCAACTTAACCGTCCAGGGGTCCTTTACCTTACCATTACCTTACCTACCTAGCAACTTGAGGCTCCTTTGTCTTGTCTCTCTTTGCTCCTTCATTCATTTCTCTCTTGGTGGGAGTCTTTAAGCAGAGGCTTCTGGACAGCTCTAGCCCTGGATTTCCTGTGTTGGGAAGGGGGTTGGACCATGAGTCTAGAATTCTAGAATTCTGTGACTAGCAGCCCCAGAATCCCTGGAGGTAAACGGACACTATGCACATCATTTCTGCCAGGGAGAAGTCCCACCTTGACCTTTGTGGGGCTTTCTCCCTGGTAGAAATGATGCACATAGTGTTAGTTTCCTACTGGGAATTTTGGACCTGGTAGTTCTGGTTCCCAGCAGGAAAAGCCACTCTGCCAGGACCTGCAGAGTTCCTCTGCTGCATCATTCCCATGCTGTCACTTCATGTGCACCCTCTGAGCAGTAATATGGGACACTCACAAAATCTCAACCCTTTTGAGGAGAGCATTTCCCTGCAAGGACAGTGTTGTGATCTTGAGCACGTTTTGCACAATTCTTTGGGCATTCGACAAAAGGTTGTTGCCAACACTGTCGCCTCTTTTGCAGAGAAAAGGGTTGCTATCGAAAACTTGGAGGAAGTCTTGGATGAAATGGGCATCCAGTTAACCAACAAGCAGCTGTATGAGGCGTTGAAATGTACTCCGATTGACGGTTGGTTTCTTTGATTCTTTGGCTTCTTTGATTCTTTATATCTGGCAGATGCTGAGTGCTAGACGAGCTTGATTTAATTCAGCAAGGCAACTCTTCTGATCAGTTTTGTTTATGAAAGGTTGGGGGAACAGTCAAATTACTTGTGCTGCAGCCACCGCTCAAAGGCACATGGCAAAATGAACCTGAGGGGACAACCAAAAATAGCTGTGGGTCAAAATCTGGATCAGGACAAGATAGAATTACTTCAGCAACAAACAGAAATCAAAGTCGTTAAAAAGGTAAAATATCTAGGACTCTGGCTCACCAGCAAGAATATTGATTTATACCAAAACAACTATACCCCGGTATGGAATGGAATTAAAAAAGATTTGGAGATCTGGACCAGGATGAAATTATCGTTCTGGGGAAGAATATCCATGGTCAAAATGATGGTGCTCCCTAAAATGTTATTTTTATTTCAAACGATACCCATATTAAAAGGCACAAAAAACTTTAAAGAATGGCAAAAGGCGATTTCTAGATATGTCTGGGAAGGAAAGAAGCCCAGAATTAAATTTAAGTTATTAACAGAAACAACAGAAAGAGGGGGCTTCGCCTTACCAGACATGAGATTGTATTATGAAGCAGTATGCCTCTGCTGGATAAAAGATTGGGTAAAATTAGAAAATAAAGAGTTATTAGATCTGGAAGGGTATAACAACAAATTTGGGTGGCACGCCTATCTATGGAGGGATAAAAAAAAAGTGCACAAGGGATTCTGTAGTCACATCTTTAAGGGACCCTTAATAGAGGTTTGGGACAGATACAAGAATATATTAGAACCGAAAACCCCACATTGGTTATCCCCATTGGAGTTGATAAGTGTAAAGAAAGTGAATATGAGGGGAAAATGGGGTACCTATGGAGAAATGGTCATGAAAGAAGAAGGGAAGTGGAAAGTAAAACCATTCGAACAGGTTAAAATATACACTTATGACTGGTTGCACTACTTTCAGATAAATGAAATATTTAAAAAAGAGGTGAAGGAGAGGGGTTATGAAGAAAAGGAATCGACATTTTAGAAAGAGATAATAAACAATGATCGTAAAAATCTGTCAAATATGTATAAAATACTGTTAGAATGGAATATGAAAGACGAGGAAGTAAAGTCCGTAATGACGCAGTGGACAAGGGACTTCGGCTATGATATTCAACTGGAAAATTGGGAGAAACTGTGGAGAGTGAATATAAAATTTACGGCATGTACGCTACTAAGAGAAAATGTAATGAAGATGCTATATAGGTGGTATATGACACCTGTAAAACTAGCTAAGATGTACAAAACAGATAACAAATGCTGGAAATGTAGACAAAAGGAAGGGACGTTCTATCATTTATGGTGGGAATGTAAGAAAGTTAAAAGCTTCTGGGATGAAATCTACAATGAAATGAAAAAGATGCTAAGTTATACTTTTGTAAAAAAGCCAGAAGCTTTTCTGTTAGGTATTGTGGGAAAGGACATCAAAAGAAAGGATTGTAAAATCTTCCAGTATGCGGTAACGGCAGCTAGAATTGTGGTAGCGCAAAAATGGAAGCAGAAAGAAATCCCAACGATAGCAGAGTGGAGATTAAAATTGACTGAATATGCCGAGTTGGATAAATTAACAGGGAAAATTAGACATATCAAGGATCAAAAGTTTATTGAAGACTGGGGGAAATTTACGGGTTATCTGGAGAACAAATGTTTTGTAAATACAACGCTAGTGGGATTTAAAGAGGCACTGTAAAGCACTAAGAAGTATTGCTTAATGGAAATAATGTACGAAGGGAGGTAAGAATGGCAATATGTAAGATTGGAATGCGTTAGAAAGAAACAAATACGAATGAATGTCAAGGACGTTGTAGGAAGTCCAAAATGTATAAGATGTACTAAAAATGGATATAATGTAAATATAATGGGAAATTAATAAAATTTTAAAACGCAAAAAAAAAAAATAGCTGTGGGTGCATCTTTCAAAATCTGCATTACATATAGTTTAATCCTCATGTACAAAAACGACAATGGTTAATAGGGGCTTCTGGGCAGGAGCATGGGAGACACACAGCATGAAGGATACCACTCTGAAACAGGAGTGGAGAAGAAGTCGTGTTCCTCTAGATCTACTTGGGCTGCAAGGCTCATCATCTCTGACCATTGGTCATGGTGGCTAGAGCTGATTGAGGGGGCACAGGTTCCCCACTCCCTGCTGCCCACCTCCAGGTAAAAACTATGAAAACATACAGAAGCACAAATTTTTATTCATATTGATCTTCACCTATGCCAAGTCAAAATATGGGGTAGAGGACTTCCTTGTGACTGCCTCTCCCTAGTCAGCAGGTAGCCTTTTGGGAAGAAAATAAATAAGAAATAGAAGAGTCAGTGCTCCAAACCCTGCCTCTCCAGGTGGACTGTTGCTACTGATGCCACTCCTACCACAGATCTTTTGTGCCCCTAAGCTGGCAACTTGTGGGGTTGCAAAGATCCTCAGAGGGTGGCAACTCAAGACCCTGCCAGTTGCTTGATCCCTACCCTGTCTGCTTTGGTTTCTTGGGGTTTTTTTGTTGGTTTTCTTAACTGATTATTCTTAGGGCATTTTTTTTTAATAAATATTTTATTAAGTTTTCACAATAAAAGACAGAAAAGATACAAAGTCACAAAAAGAAAAAGAAGAAACAATACAATACAAAAAATACAAACATTAAACACATCAAAAGAAAAAGAAAAAAAGAGATAAAAACACATATAATAGCAAACAAACAAACAAAAATTCCCTCTTTCTTAATTTCTCATCTTCAATTAGCTTATTTTCCGGACTTCCTCACGTCTCCCGTTCTTGTATCCCTTTTTAAAAGTTAATTCAGCAAATTCATATCCTATTAATTTATCTGTTGTTAATCCAATCTTACATTTTACTTTGTTGCTAAAACCCCTGCGGTTCATTTCAATGTCCTTAACATTCATAAATTTTACAATATTTCTGCAAATAAATTTTAAATTTCTTCCATTCTTCCTCCACCGTCTCCTCTCCCTGATCTCGGATTCTGCCAGTCTTAGGGCAATTTTTTTAAATTATGCATTGGCATGTTCGCTTGTTGTTTATTCAGATAGATCAGGGTTTCTGAAACTTGGGTCTCCAGCTGTTTTAGGACTAATAATAATAATAAATTTTATTTATACCCCGCCCTCCCAGCCAAAGCCGGGCTCAGAGCGGCTAACATCAAATGTATAATACATTAACATAAAATCAGACAATCAATTAAAATACATCCTCAAATCAGACCAGGATCAGAATAAAATCCAATCGGATGGCAACCCGCAGATTAGGGTTGGGGACCTTAAATGCTCACCAGGCCCAACTGTTTGTGCTGAACTTATATGGGCCTGTGAGAAAAATTGGGAGGCCACTTTCATGCAAGTTCTTATGAAAGGGGAGAGGGGGTCAAACTGAACCCCGACCAAAGGCCTGGCAGAACAGCTCCGTCTTGCAGGCCCTGCGGAAAGATGTCAAGTCCCGCAGGGCCCTAGTCTCTTGTGACAGAGTGTTCCACCAGATTGAAGCCACAGGCGAAAAAGCCCTGGCTCTAGTTGACTACAACTCCCATCATCCCTAGCTACAAGGACCAGTCCTAGCTAGTAGGACTGGTGGTTAGAGATGAAGTGGAATTGTAGTCCAAAAACAGCTGGAGACCCAAGTTTGGGAAACCCAGAGATAGATATTAAGACTTTGGGACTAATATATGTGCCACTGGGGGAGGAGAAGAGCTTTTGGCCCAATTCATGCCCCTCACGTTGGCATGTTGAGAGCCAGTGTGGTGTAGTGGTTAAGAGCGGTGGACTCGTAATCTGGTGAACCGGGTTCGCGTCTCCGCTCCTCCACATGCAGCTGCTGGGTGACCTTGGGCTAGTCACACTTCTCTGAGGTCTCTCAGCCCCACTCACCTCACAGAGTGTTTGTTGTGGGGGAGGAAAGGAAAGGAGAATGTTAGCTTTGAGACTCCTGAAGGGGAGTGAAAGGCGGGATATCAAATCCAAACTCCTCCTCCTCCTCCTCTTCCTCTTCTTCTTCTTCTTCTTCTTCTTCTTCTTCTTCTTCATGTTAAGAATGTGGGTTGAGCTTGAGAGCTGTCTCTGTGCCAAACCAATAGTGAAACTGCTATTCTGGCTCCCACTGCCGCTACCTTCCAAGCCGCTTAGCACTTTTGCGTCTCGTTCACAACTTCTTTTTGTTCCTTGCAGCGGATGGGACGGTGGACGTGGAAACATTTAAGAGAGGGGTGCATTCGGTCTTGTCAAGCCAGCAGACTGGTGAGCTGAACTGTAATATTGAACGATGGGTGGTTACAATGCAGTTGCGCTAAGAAATTATTATTAAAAACACTGATCTTTATTCTGTGCACGTGCACATTCTGTGCTCATGGTTCATGACAACAAATAATAAAAGAATAACTATAGGGCTCTTCTGACATTCTGGAGCCTCAAAGTGGGGACAGGGAAGAGCCTTTGGACCAAACTACGCTTCATGAATAACATGGAAAATATCTGGAATTAACTTTACACAACGGAAGTGATGGCTATGAATTGCTACTGAGTGTTCCCTCCCCTTCTGTTCAAGGCAAAATGGTGGATGTCAGCAAACTGGATTCTATCCTGGGTGCTATGGGGCTTCGCTTAACTCAGATGGAAGTTCAGGAGGCCATCAAAAGGACAATCAATAGTGAGTATGCATCACTGGGTTCACCATTGGATCATGTCCTTGAATAGTCCTCAGTGCCACCAATGCTTCACACCTGATGCTCAAGCTACATACAGTACTGTAGTGGGGTATGAGTTACTCGTGCGTAAACTGGTGCCTTTCTCAGTTAATTGCCTTGTTAAAACTTTCTGACTGCACAGCCCCTTCTCATGGTGGCTGCCTCAGTCACTGGCAGAATCCGTCAGTGGGCGTTTCTTGAACCTCTTCCAGCATAAATGTTGTTTGACACCCAGTCTCCTCCTCCTCTCACTTCGCGGGAGTCTTCTGCGCAGGGAAGGCGTGGGTAGCGGAGGACCTGGGCTCTCCTCACTGATGCCCAGCGAAGAGTCCTGGAGCCCTCTCTCCAATTCCCCCATCTGCCTCCCTTTATCCCCGGTGTTGCGCTGATTGGCTTCCCCCTCTACTGAGCTGTTTCTCTCCCTGCTGCTGGGTCATTCGCCAGCATCATCTGGGAGCCTCCCCTTCGCCTCTCGCTCCGATGTCAGTTCCCTGACAAGTACATATTCCATGTTCACGTTCTTTTTAACTTTTGTAACCCGGAGCAGCCAGGAGCAGGATGTGAATCGGTATGGCAGAAAGGAGGGAGGCTGGACTTATAGTCCTTCTCCCTGTACATTTTTTTCAACTAAAAATTCTACTCCCTAGGCTGCTTTTCACCCTCAGGGGGAAAATATATCTTCATCATCTCTTTATCCCATGCTTGGAAAAGCAACTCAGGCAGGGTGCTTTGAGGTTTTGCAGGGTGTGGACTACATAAAGCCAGGGACAGGGGTTGGAATAATCAGCCACTCACTGCCCATCCTTCCAATTAGGACGCTTCCAGGGTGCTTTTCATGTGTGACTGCCTTTTCTCCCTCATGGACGTTTATGGAAGGTCCCCATGTGGTCAGCATTACCATCAGATTGCAATTCTTCCATATTTTCTCACAACTGCTTTCATCTTCCAGGGATAGAAATACAGTGGTACCTCGGTTGTCGAACGTAATCAGTTCTGGAAGACCGTTTGACTTCCGAAACATTCGACAACCAAAGTACAGAGGGCGTTCTCCAAAGTCAATGGAGAAAATTGAAAAACATGCAGCGGAAGCCATTCGACTTCCGGAAAGCGTTCGAAAATGGAAGCAATTACTTCTGGGTTTTGGTGTTCAAAACCCAAAAAGTTCGGCTTCTGAGACACTCGAAAACCGAGGTACCAACAGCATATGAACCAATAAAAGAATTCATCCTGGGATAGGGTGGGGGGGTCTCTCTTTCAGCATGGGATACAAATTCAGCGTGGGTCTCTCTTTCCCATCCCAGCTAATCTTTTTGCCTTACAGAGGATGGTACTGTGAATATGAAAGACTTCATGTGGGCCATTCAAGACCTCCCCAGTATTCAGGGTGAGTTTTAACCTTCACGTGGAAAATGGAGGGCAGTGGCTATCTTCCAGATTAAGACTTGCAAGCTTTCTAACCCACCCAGGACCTTAGGGTGGGTCTGCCTTGACCCCAAGCGTTCTTCTCCCAGCTATGGTGCCATGGCTCCTCACCACCACCTCTCTTCCTTCTAGCCAGAATACGTTCAGGGCTGTCTTACCCATAGGCACTAGGGGTGTGGGGCGCCGGGCTCTCAGGGGCACCAGGCTGAGAGTCTAGGGCCCGAGAGTTGAGTCTGGGGAAGAGCCTGCCCGTCGGTCTGAGTGCCGCAGTGGGCTCTTCTGCTGCAGAAGCAAGTCCGGGGGTGACCAAGCCAACGAGAAGCTGAGGCGGCCAGCCGGCTCTTCCCTCCTGCTTGCCTGGGACAGGGCAACCGGGGGGGGGGGGCACATTGGGCGGATCTTTGCACCCCGGCACCGCATATGCTTAAGACAGCCCTGAGTATGTTGCATGTTCATGGATGTCACTCGCTCTGTGGACCAGGGAGGATTTGGGAATGGAAGGGTATTTTCCCTTACTGGAAACCACAGACATGATAAGAAGAATCAAATCTGGGCAGAGTGGGGCGATGCAAAGCCCCATTTTCAATCCTCATGAGGATTACAGGCATTTCAAGGAAGACAGAACAGAAAGCATCCACTGACACATTGTATTGCCTCTGTTTTTCCTCTCAGTGGGGTGGACAGATGCAAAAGAGGACTGGGCCCCCTCCTGCATCTTTAAAAGATGTGTGAGAATGGCATTTGGGCAGGTGCGATTTGTGTGGCAAGCTATACCTGTTGAATTTCCCACTTTTGTGTGACTATTAAAGGCCCAGGAGCCCTCTTGCATCTGGCCATCTTATCTCCTAACTATAGTCAGAGCTGCTGAAGCTGGGAAAAGGAATAATGTACAAAAAGAGGGGGCGGGATTGATAAAAAGGGAGGAAGAGGAAATATCCGTTCTTGGAGTAGGAAGCTGAAGATTGAAACTGATGTATGGCTATAGTCCAAGGCGCATGTAGTTGGGAGTAAAATAGGCCTTACTTCTGATGGGTTGTAAATATGCCATCGCCAGTGGTGTAGCATGGGTTGCCAGCTCTGGGGCCATGAGAAGGGGTGGGTGGGAGGGAAATGGACAGAGTGCACATGCACATTCAATTGCCAAACGGCGTTTGTGTCGCCCAGAAGATTGCAGCCGCAGAGATAAGAAAAGAAGAGTTGTTCCGTTGTCTAGAGAGGTCACTTCCTGGTTTGTATGGAGCCCCGTGATGAAAGCACACAGCTGTATTGAGGCAACACCAGATGTTGAAATTTTGCGCCCCCTTACAATTTTGCCCCCTGGGCAACTTCCCCTATGGCACACACACACACACTACACCACTGACTATCGCACATTTAAATTTACAGTTTGTAAACTGAGACAGAAAGCTAACTGATGCTAGACAGTTCCATGAATAACTTTTGATCTTGTCCATCCAGTGTACAACACCAGAAACACAATGGGTGCATCCAGGCAGCCACTATTTTGGGGGTGGGAATTAGTCGCATGCTGGCAAATTTAGGTTACACAGTTAAAGTTGATTAGGAGCTATTGAACAACAGACTTCCTTCCTCCCCTAAACTAAACTTTTCTGAAAAAAATAAGGAAAGTAACAGGAAAATGCAGCGGAAAGCTGTAATGTTGTCTAACCTTCTCCCAGACTTTGGACAAACAGATCACCTGGAAGTGTCCAAAACCTCTTTCTTTCTCTTTGGATTGTGTTTTCAAATTGTGAGCTGTGTGGCATAAGGTGGAACAGAAATCTAGATCACTCATCTGAGTTCTGCTGCATTAACTTGCTCTGCTTTAGTGTTCTTCATTTGTAAAACAGGGTATTAATAATTATTGTTGTGGGGCCAAATGAGGCACCAGATGGGATTAGTTTTCCACAGGTTAATATCGTGAAACATCTATTTCTTTTCCTTTAAAGATGAAAAAGTGGATATTAGCGACCTGGACACTGTCCTAGGCGGCATGGGAATCTTCTTAACGCAGGAAGAACTGGAGGAAGCGCAGAAGATTGCAATGATGAATGGTGAGTATGTCCCATGGTCTTCTCATCTTCATTAGACCATGGAACTAAGAGTTCTAAAATATGACTCCCCAAACCTTCACATCTGCACATCACACAGGTTGATGCAGCCGTTTAGTCTACAGACTGGATGACTGTCTTGTGGCATATCCATCGACAACTCTCTGATGGGATAACAAGGCCACAAGTCCTGCCCAAGTCCTTAGAGTCCAGCCATCACCCACCATACTCTAGCACAGACTTACTCAACCTTAGGTCCCCAAATGTTGTTAGACTACAACTCCCATCATCTCTGACCACTGGTCCTGCTAGCTAGGGATGATGGGAATTGTAATCCAACAACATCTGGGAGTCCAAGGCTGTTCCATAGGTTTGCCATTCATTCTGAAGTTTTAATAAAGTGATTCATATTTCGGGAGATCCGCCCACTATTATGTGGTCTGTTATTATTATATTTTCTACAGACTACTGTGAACAAATAGATTTCAGTCACTACTGCCTTCAGTTTCAAAAGGCTGTTTTCAAGGCAATATTTTGGGCCTTGGCCTTTGGAAATTTGTATCAACACTTACATATCAGTTGGCGTTCAGAGGGTGAGGCAGATTGCCTGTTTTTAACTGAGCTAAGGCTATTTTATCTGTTCTTGTTTTTTTAAATGACTGCTGTTTTATAATGGTCTGTATTTTTATTTTAAGTAACTTTAAATGGCAGAGCTTGTTTTAATTGGATACATACATACACTCTCTCTCTCTCTCTCTCACATACACATACATACACAAACAGTTATATAATATATGGCATATGGCTACTGACTGGGGCAACCCAGTCAGATGAGCAGCATATAAATAATATTTTTTTATTATTATTACTTGTTGCTACCATCTGTCTTGGGGAATCTGTTGCTCTATGTTAGTGAGGTAAAAATGTGGTTTATGTTTATATCCTATGCACTTTTAAAATGTGTTGGGGGGGCTATTGGGTTGTTTTTGTTTTTATTATGTATTTTGTGGTTTTATATCTTGATTTTATTCTGTGAACCCCTCTGAGACCCCCCAGGTATAGTGTGGTATATAAATTCAATAAATAACAATAACAATAATGTTTGTGAAGAAAACGGCAATGCAGTTCTTTTCAAGGCATTTTTCCTTTTAATCTGGAAGGAAGCCGTGTAAGGCTGTGCTATCTCCCTCCTTTCTCTACAGTGGGATTTATAAGTACATTGGCCTTTCTCAAGTCCTTCTCTCTTTTTGCCTTGCAGAGGACGGGACGGTGAATTTGAAAGAGTTTGTAAGGGCTTGCAATGTCACCCTAGCCCGCTCTGAGATGGAGGGTGAGTTTGCTGTTGTTGTTTTACCTTTGGCGATGGAAATATAGACGCAACAGATTGGGGAAAAGCCCATTTCTTGGACTTGGCAGATTCGCAACCTATGGCAGTGCTTATTGCCCTCCCAGCTTTCTTGCCTCACTTCTGTTCTACAGCCTCCAAGAGACGCTTTTTGGCTGAAGAGCGGGGTAAAATGCTAATAATAATAAAAATAATAATAATAGTTCATTGCCACATAACTGCCCCATAAACAAATTCGGACAAATGCTCAGTAGAGACTCAACATAGTCTATCCTTTGGAAGGAAGGCTAGAATATAAATTTAATCAAGGAAATACAGTGGTTACAAACGCTTCAGGTTACAAACTCTGCGTAACCTGGAAGTAGTTGCTCCGGGTTGCGAACTTTGCCCCAGGATGAGAACGGAAATCGTGCACCGGCAGCAGCAGGAGGTTCCATTAGCGAAAGCGCACCTCAGGTTAAGAACGGTTTCGGGTTAAGAACAGACCTCCAGAGCGAATTAAGTTCATCACCTGAGGTACCACTGTAAATAAAACACCGTGTATGTTTTGTGGAAGTAAATCAGGAGGAATGCTGAATAAACGGGTTGTCTGGGGAGATCTGCACGTGTTCTGTTTGCCGTCGGGAGTGTGCCTGTCTACCACTGACGGTTTAAGCAAATCTCCTTTTCTTCACAGGAACCTATGTGGGTAAAAAGTTACATGCAAAGTCCATCAGGTTTCCAAAGGTGGCAGAGAGGCACCACCAAGAGGCACCAAGCAGGTTAGTCAGGATTCACTAATGCAAGCTCCCTCCACCTAACTTCAGGGCCCTGCCCCACATCTCTGGCTTTTCTGAGAGCCCCCTGACCCTCAGGAAAAGGGGGTGCAATGGCAAAGAATAGTAAAGGTAAAGGGACCCCTGACCATTAGGTCCAGTCGTGGCCGACTCTGGGGTTGCGGCGCTCATCTCGCTTTATTGGCCGAGGGAGCCGGCGTACAGCTTCCGGGTCATGTGGCCAGCGTGACTAAGCTGCTTCTGGCAAACCAGAGCAGTGCACGAAAATGCTGTTTACCTTCCTGCTGGAGCGGTACCTATTTATCTACTTGCACTTTGACGTGCTATCGAATTGCTAGGTTGGCAGGAGCAGGGACCGAGCAACGGGAGCTCACTCCATCGCAGGAATTCGAACCGCCAACCTTCTGATTGGCAAGTCCTAGGCTCTGTGGTTTAACCCACAGCGCCACCTGCGTCCCTAATGGCAAAGAATAGGAGTCGGGAAATTCTCCTTGCGCAAGCACTCTGCGTTGGATGTGGCCCATTATCTTAACTCTGGTCTTACTGTATTTACCGCCTTATTTAAATGAACTACAAGTATTGACATGAAAATAGTATGGGGAAAATGATCTGTATGGTTTTAGTGGGGGATAGATCCTTCTCGGTTTTTGGAATGACCGTTATCCCTCTTTAATCCCAAGCTGCCGGCCTCTTCTTAAGTTCCAGTACCTTATTCGTTCCATTAATGGATTCTCAAATTAATGACAATTTCTTTAAAATACTGTACAAAACCCAGACAACCTGCTCTTTAAAGCTCAATTGGAGCAAACCTCAATTTGTGGAAAACCCAAACTGACGATGCAGCTTTAAAAAGTGGGCTTTTGCAGGGGGGGAAATTAAATTAAAAAATGCTCAGGCACAGGCACAGACCTCTGCTCAGGAAGAGCAGGGCAAAATAATAATAATAATAATAATAATAATAATAATAATAATAATAATAATAATAATAATTTATTATTTGTACCCTGCCCATCTGACTGAGTTTCCCCAGCCACTCTGGGCGGCTTCCAACAAAGATCAAAAATACATTAAAAGGTAAGTTTGGAGAAGCCGTGAGTCGGCTAATCAACGTTGTGCTTCTTTCTTTGTATTTTTGGCAGAATTCAGTTTTCTGAGGCTTCCAGTAACATGGGCAAATCCAGAGCAGCAAGGAACCTGACCAAACCACAACTGGAAGGTAATTCTCCTGTTTGCAAAACATCATTCTGGGCTAGCCAGTTTGGACCACCTTCAGATATGGTGGACCGTATATGACTCCCATTTTTCCTGACCATTGGCCATGCTGGCTGAGTCTTATGGGAATTGTAGTTCTTAACATATGGAGGGTACCACATTGGCTACCCCTATGCAACTGTTAAGTCATCTTAGTACCTTGGAGACAACCTACTCATAGGTCTGAAAGCC
Source organism: Podarcis vaucheri (assembly GCF_965113315.1). Lineage (NCBI taxonomy): Eukaryota > Metazoa > Chordata > Lepidosauria > Squamata > Lacertidae > Podarcis > Podarcis vaucheri. The sequence continues at coordinate 41,877,643 of NC_138751.1, read as the reverse complement.
GCTGTAGATTCATCTGCTAGGGCCAATTTATACTACAAACGCAAACAGCTCTTTTTTATTTTGCTCAGAGGTTGGGAAGGTCAAGACCAGAGAAGTCCTAGGTGTGGAATGTTGGACTTGAGTGACAGCTTTATATCCTACAAACCTGAATCTGAATCATATTAACACTGGGCCCATCACCTCCTGGCAAATAGAAGGGGAAGAAATTGAGGCAGTGAGAGATTTTACTTTTTTGGGCTCCATGATCACTACAGATGGTGACAGCAGTCACGAAATTAAAAGATGCCTGCTTCTTGGGAGGGAAGCAGTGACAAACCTAGACAGCATCTTTAAAAGCAGAGACATCACCTTGCCAACAAAGGTCCGTATAGTTAAAGCTATGGTTTTCCCAGTAGTGATGTATGGAAGTGAGAGCTGGACCATAAAGAAGGCTGATCGCCGAAGAATTGATGCTTTGGAATTATGGTGCTGGAGGAGACTCTTGAGAGTCCCATGGACTGCAAGAAGATCAAACCTTTCCATTCTTAAGGAAATCAGCCCTGAGTGCTCACTGGTAGGACAGATCCTGAAGCTGAGGCTCCAATACTTTGGCTACCTCATGAGAAGAGAAGACTCCCTGGGAAAAACCCTGATGTTGGGAAAGATGGAGGGCACAAGGAGAAGGGGACGACAGAGGACGAGATGGTTGGACAGTGTTCTCAAAGCTACCAGCATGAGTTTGACCAAACTGCGGGAGGTAGTGGAAGACAGGAGTGCCTGGCGTTCTCTGGTCCATGGGGTCACGAAGAGTCGGACACGACTAAACAACTAAACAACAACTACTACTTTACTTTCAGATTCATTCAGGTTTACAGAGTTGTTCCTGAAGGCAGGCTTAGGTTTACATAACACATAAACTATATACTAGATAGTAGTGAGTCATGAGAAGACTGCATCCGAGCAGTTATCAGTTAACACTCCTAGCAGCAACCGATCAACAAAACTGCCTTCAGGAACAACTCTGTAAAGCTGAATGAATCTGAAAGCAAAGTAGTTTATGTTAATATGATTCAGATTCATGTGTGTTTTCTTTAAGAGGGACAGAAAGGGATTGTCCACCAGGAAGGTATAATTATTGATAGGACTCAAACGAGTTAGCAGTCCCTCTTGTCGCTCCATAAACTCAAACAGGGGATCGTTTAAACTCTGCTAAATTATATAAACGTTCCCACACGCTTCCCAATATCATTTGTTTTGATTTGTTTCACAAATGTATTTTACTGAATTTTAAAATACCAATTCGGTTATAAGAGAGAAGGATTAGCCATGCAGACAAACAAGCTAGGGAAATGTAAGCAAGAACATACACGCATTGCATGAAAGACTCGCAGCGGTCAATATCCTCATGAAACAATTTCCAGAATTGTAGCAAAGCAATGGTAGATTAATCAGTCGATGGAGGGACACAATCTAGACAAAGTTAGTACAGATTGATTTTCATTGAAAGCAATGAAACCTATTATTTAGACCACTGGTCTTCAACTGGTGAGTTTAAATCCTGCTGAATCACCTCCTTATCTAAGGGGGGGAGGGGTGCAATAGCTGCACTTCCACCATACAAATATACAGGTGATTTCCCAACCCCATTACATGGGGGTTACGTTCTGGGCCCCCGCACACATAAATGAAATTGTGAGCCATGAGGACTCTCCAGCAGCTCTCTCCCACCACTTCTGGGTTTTGATCGAATTATTTGTTTCCCAGCGCCGCCCCTATATGCATTTGCGCTCGGGTTGGTCACCCGTAAGTGGGGAGAAGTCTGTGTGGTAAATAATTAAGAAATGGTTCCCCAAATGCGTGTCTGTGTTAAAGGTGGGTTCTGGGTCAGAGAAGCTTGAGGACTACTGACTTTGCTAGTGAACTAAGGATAGGATTTTATGTAAACATGGGGTTTCGAATGCAGAGGCTGAGGTGGGGAGCATTCATAGGAGAAATTTGGTGCTTAGTCCTTTTCACGAATTCTCTCTCCGAGCAAATCATTTTTGGGTTTCCCCCTGAGTCTTCCCTCTTCTTCCCCCCACCTCAAACTTCTGTACAGCATTCCGCAATGCTTACGATTCCTTCAGCAAGGACTTTGATGGAACCATTGATCTTGGAGCCCTGCAGAGCACAGCCTATAACTTGGGAATCAACTTAACCGAGGAGGAAGCCTTTGATGAGCTGGTGTACGCAGACACAGACAGTGAGTACTCTCTGGAGCTGAAGCAAAATATTGGGGGGGGCACCTCTCTTTTCGGCAGGGCGACCAGGGAAAGCAGGAGCAGCTGCCTGGAGGACTTCCAAGGAGAGGGGAGAGGAGGCTGAGGGAACACTCCAGAAGGAGTGGAGATGGGCGAGGTATAAATAAATAAATAAATTATTATTATTATTATTATTATTATTATTATTATTATTATTATTATGTGTTCAAGAAAGGGTGGGAGGCTGCCAGCTCTGCAGGCAAGGGGTGACATAACTGGGCTCCTCAGCCCCACAGGGGTGCTGCAGAAAGAATGTAGTTGGTTAAGGGAGCCATAGGCTCAAAAAGGTTGAAACCCTCTGCTATGTGTTATAATTTAGCGTTACTTGACACTTTCAGAAGGTAAAAGCAAAATTATTGGAGCGTCTCCACCTCCATCGTTCTACCCGGACACTGAGGTCCAGCACCGAGAGCCTTCTGGCGGTTCCCTCACTGCGAGAAGCCAAGTTACAGGGAACCAGGCAGAGGGCCTTCTCGGTAGTGGCGCCCTCCCTGTGGAACACCCTCCCACCAGATGTCAAAGAGAACAACAACTACCAGACTTTTAGAAGACATCTGAAGGCAGCCCTGTTTAGGGAAGCTTTTAATGTTTGATGTATCATAGTATTTTAATATTCTTTTGGAAGCCGCCCAGCCAGATGGGCTGACTATAAATAATAAATTATTATTATTATTATTATTATTATTATTATTATTATTGGTTTTCCGAAAGCAGTTTATATGCTTCTTCATCAAACTTACCAAGCTATATGTGATCCAGTCACAAATAAAATAGCAGATTTGAATTTCTCAGACCCAAAAACTGAAGAAATTTGCAAAAATAAAGTCTCGTTTCCTAAAATGACATGCCCTTCTCCAGCATGTGCAGAACTGAGTCACAGCATGCAAGTGAATGAATGGAAGTCTGAGAGTGACAAGGTTGCCCAGCGGCAACTACTGTCAACAGTAAGGCATTATTGTGATTCACTGTCTCAGGCCGTCTAATCAGCTCCTTATTTTGTGTGTGTGTTGTCCTGCAGGAGATGGAAAGGTGAATTTCACAGACTTCCTTAACATCATCACAGACAGCAACCGCTTCATCCAGGCCGTAGGTGAGATAAAACATGTTGTCATTTAGGGTCACATCAAAGAAGCGTTTGCAAACTTTGTATGAGAAATCGCGTTGGCAAAAACGTAGCTCCACAGCGCCATCTGGTGCCACAGCGTTATAATGCGTATAAAACGCTTTTTCTTTACCAATTTAGCTGAGTCCTAGGACTGATCCCTGCTCTCTCTGTATGGACTCTGCAGCATCTTGGGAGTTTCTGTGGGAAAATGTCTGTAGCAGCACAAAGCTAATTTGCTGGTGGTGGCCATTAAGATGGATATCTGAGGCGGTGTTGTTGTTTTATGGATTAAAATCGGAGCCACTCAGCTTTCCTTCTTTTCCCCAATTGCAGCAGTTATTTAGCCAAGGCTTGAAAGGGGTGAGGAAATGGGAGCTTCTCTAATCACTCTGTATCCCCCATTCCTCTCAGCCCCCAGGAAAGGTGACATGGAGACTGTTGACGCCCGAGGGATCTTGTTATTTGAGCTTTTGTCAAAGCTTGTGGAGACTTCTATGCTGCCAAGGAAAACCACTGTGAATATTGTCAGGTGAGAAACCGGGGCGAGGTATGTGTGTGATTATTTATTAGGGGGCCAGTTTAGAGTGCTGGTTTTAGGAGATCAGTATTCAGATCCCTGCTCAGCCATGAAACTCACTGAGTGTTGTTGTTTTTTGTATTGTTTATTTGTTTGTTTACTACAAAAAATATTGTAATATATGATTAATTGCGAGGAATGGAATGTGAATTAGATATAACTGGGAAAGTAATGCAGCAAGAAGCGGAAACTATGGACACATCGACAATGGAGTGCAGGGAACCAGTTTTTTGGAGGGGTGTATTAAATTTGCTTTAACTTGTGGTTGGTTTGGTAAAATTTGGAAAATCAATAAAAACGATTTGGCAAAAAAGAGGGAGGAAAGAAAGAAAGAAAGAAAGAAAGAAAGAAAGAAAGAAAGAAAGAAAATGTCTCCTCCTTGAGTCACTCATTCATGTGTTGGTTCATTGGCTGTCATTCTGGCCTGCAGTGGGGCAGCGGCTCTTAGGTGAACAGCTCTCCTTGGAGGAACTGTGGGATAGAAATTTTGGGTTACTGGGTCAATGAAGTTTGGAGTTTTTAATTCCCCCACTTTCAGATGAAGGGTGTGCAACCTCTCACATATCCAGTGGAGTTTTCATTGCCTCAGGACCTTGGCTGGATTTCCAGACTCATCCCCAGTGAACAAACAAGAAAATATGCAGTAAAGATAAGCCTGTATGATATGCAACAGTCCACACAAGTAAAATATGTTTTCCTACACATAATATTCAAGTCCACGCAAGTAGCCCAGGACTACAGAGTTCAGTTCCTTCACATTCTGTAACGTTTAGCCTTTGTCTCAATGTTGTTCCTTTGCTTGCCTCCTAGCTACTACCGGCAAAAGTTCCTGGAATCTACTGGCAAGAAAGCTTGGCGCTCCGATAGCATTGCTCAGGGCAAGTCTGCTCAGAAGAAAGGTCCCATGAAAAAATCCAAATCCACTTCCCTGTCTGCTTTTGCTGGTGCTGCCCGTATCTGCGTCATGAAAGACAAGGAGTTGGAGGAGTATGTGGAACAGCTCCGAGGTGAAAAACGCCTGTGTTTGGCCGATAAAAGTAGCTGCTAAGAACAAAGTTGGGTCTGTCAGAGAGAGGGGTTCAAAAAAAGATTCTTACTCTCTTGCTTCAGTTAGCACACTGGCGATTGGTACGAAGCACATTAAAACTTGGTTAGATTTTACATCTGTCCTCCATCCACCTTTAAACAAATGTTCCCCATGAAAATTCTTAGGCTAGAATAAATCACAGACACTTGGCTTTGCAAATAAGTGATGCTTTTACTTACAGAGTTTCCACAATTACAATAAAGAAGTCTCCACCCATTGGCTGTAAAAGTAAGGAAGAAAAGATTCCAAACAATTTGAAAAGAAAAGAACTTGGTTTCATTACAAAAGAAATCATGTAGTATTTGCATTTGCTAAGTCATTTAGGCTGTGGACATGTGGCTACTTACTTCTTCCAGGAAGGCAGAGTGCTGCAGGGGGGGGGTAAGAAGAGGCAAAGGCTGCTGGGAGACTGCTAAGGTCCTCCATGGTCACTTGAGCTCATTTCTGGCTCACGTTAACCCTTTCATGTATGCAGGTGTCATTACCACAGGGTCATGGACTGGGAAACAGGAAGTGTTGGCCGTGAAGTGCTGTGCTAACCGCTAGCAATCCTGCTCTGCTTTTTACTGTGAGAACTAGTTTTGGAGTCAGGTTCTCATATTCTCAGATAAGCCATTCCTCCTTTTTTTGGTATTTCTATTTTACTGAAAAACAGACGCGGGTGGTGCTGTGGGTTAAACCACAGAGCCTAGGACTTGCCGATCAGAAGGTCGGTGGTTCGAATCCCCGCGACGGGATGAGCTCCTGTTGCTCGGTCCCTGCTCCTGCCAACCTAGCAGTTCCAAAGCACATCAAAGTGCAAGTAGATAAATAGGTACTGCTCCAGCGGGAAGGTAAATGGCGTTTCCGTGCGCTGCTCTGGTTCGCCAGAAGCGACTTAGTCATGCTGGCCACATGACCTGGAAGCTGTACGCCGGCTCCCTCGGCCAAAAAAGCGAGATGAGCGCTGCAACCCCAGAGTCGGTCACGACTGGACCTAATGGTCAGGGGTCCCTTTACCTTTTTATTTTACTGAAAGAATTTTGATCATAAAGAAATAAAGTGATGCAGAAGAGAAGAACAAGAAAAGAAAAGAAAGAACAAAAAATGTGAGGAAAGAAACAATATACAAAAATGCAGTGTAATGTACTCCCATATTCTTATATAAATATATATGATGTTATTATCCTAATACATATATAGCATTCCCTGGGACGCGGGTGGCGCTGTGGGTAAAAGCCTCAGCGCCTAGGGCTTGCCGATCGAAAGGTCGGCGGTTCGAATCCCCGCAGCGGGGTGCGCTCCCGCTGCTCGGTCCCAGCGCCTGCCAACCTAGCAGTTCGAAAGCACCCCCGGGTGCAAGTAGATAAATAGGTACCGCTTACCAGCGGGAAGGTAAACGGTGTTCCGTGTGCTGCGCTGGCTCGCCAGATGCAGCTGTGTCACGCTGGCCACGTGACCCGGAAGTGTCTCCGGACAGTGCTGGCCCCCGGCCTATAGATGTGAGATGGGCGCACAAACCCCAGAGTCTGTCAAGACTGGCCCGCTCGGGCAGGGGTACCTTTACCTATATATAGCATTGTTAGAATGTGGTTACCTGGAGAAGGGCATAACTCTGTTACTGTTGATTTACATTTAATGCACGTAGATGGCACTATGCATTTATTATTAATTGATTGCATTATTATCCCACCTTTTCCTCCAAGGAGCTCATGGTGGTGTCAATGGTTCTCCCTTTCCTCGTTTAATCCCCACAACCACCCTCTGAGATGGGTTAGGCTGAGAGGCAATGAGTGGCCCAAGGTCCCTCAGTGACCTTCATGGACGAGTGGGGATTTGAACCCCGTTCTCCCAGGTCCTAGTCCAATACTCGAACCACTACACCACACTGGCTCCACAGGGTATAAGAGGACAGGTCTGTGCCCCAAGGGACTCAACCTATAATTTGCTAACTGGATGAATGGATGCACAGTTCGGTTCCACTTTGTTACGGCAGTATATTGGGCCTAGGGGTTGGCGCTATAGGCTTTGTAGAAAAGGTGGGTTTGGGGGAGGGATTTGATGCAAGAAGGGGTGCATCAGGCTTGACTACTGTAATTCGCTCTACGCGGGGCTGCCCTTGAAGCTGTCCCAGAAACTCCAGCGGATGCAGAATGCTGCAGCAAGGCTCCTCACGGGGTCTCTGCCCTGGGAGCATATTCACCCAGTGCTTTTCCAGCTGCACTGGCTCCCGGTGGAGTACAGGGTCAGATTTAAGGTGCTGCTTTTGACCTTTAAAGCCCTTCACAGCCTAGGACCCTCGTACCTACGGGACCGCCTCTCCTGGTATGCCCCATGGAGAGCCTCAAGGTCCATAAATAGCAACACCCTAGTGGTCCCGGGCCCTAAGGAAGTTAGATTAGCTTCAACCAGAGCCAGCCAGGGCCTTTTCAACACTGGCTCCGGCCTGGTGGAACGCTCTGCCTCATGAGACCAGGGCCCTACAGGATCTGATTTCTTTCCGCAGGGCCTGTAAGACAGAGCTGCTCCGCCTGGCCTTTGGCTTGGAGCCAATTTGATTCCCTCCTCCTCTTTCTTTTTTCTTTTCCTTTCTCTTCCTGTGATGAGGCTACATTTTAATATTTTAATGTTTCAATATTTTAATGTTGTATTTTAATTTTGTTTTTAGGTTGTATTCATTCAACTTATTTTTATTATTGCTTGTTAGCCGCCCTGAGCCTGGCCTTGGCAGGGGAGGGCGGGGTATAAATAAAAATTATTATTATTATTATTATTATTATTATTATTATTATTATTATTAATATCATGGAGGCGTTCTCTGGGAAGGCATTTCTAGGGGCAAGGAGACCTACCCACTGCCCCATGGCCTTCCTGCTCGATCCAGACCTAGCTTTGCTTCCCTCCTACCTCAGGCACTCCCTTTCCTAACATTTGGTTCCCTTTTTCCTTTCCTGTTTTGCCAGAAAAAATTGCCCCATCAGAGAGCCCCTATTCTCAGGTGCCCATCTTCCCCTTGATCCCCAACCAAGATGGCCTGACGCCGGGAAGGCCAAAGATGAATCTCCAGAAGCTGGAGCAGCTGAGGAGGCAGGAGCCCCTCTCCTCTTTTGAGGACCACTTCTTCCATAAGAAAAGATGGCTAAAGCAAGAGGTGAGAGCAAGACGCCCTCTGCACCAAGCTCAGACCTAGCAGCTGTTTCCAACGTCACACGCAATGAAACTCTGGAATACACATTAGTATGTGTTCCCCATTTTCAAGGAACAAGAGGTTCCAGCACCTCCCAGTTTAGTTTTGTTTGGATTAGTGGGCACTGAAGATTTACGTCACGTTGTTGTTGATGTTGTTTAGTCGTCTTAGTCATGTTCAACTCTCCATGACCCCATGAACCAGAGCATGCCTTGGAAACTCTCACTTTCTTCTCAAAGCTTCTCCTTTTTATGTCCATGGAGTTTTCTTGGCAAAATACTGGAGCGGTTTGCCAGTTCCTTCTCCAGGTGGATCACATTTAGTCTAAATTCTCAGCTACGACCTGTCCGTCTTGGGTGGCCCTGCATGGCATAGCTCATAGCTTCTTGAAGTTATTCAAGCTCCTTCACCACAACAAGGCAGTGATCCATGAAGGGGTTATGTCACCTTATTTCCCCCGAATACAGTACAGACCTAGATGGATTGATTTATGAAACAGATCCTCATGATTTTTGTTCATTGCCAATCACACCCAGCTAAGACTTACTAGATCTCAATCTCTATAATTCAGAACCAATGTTTTTGCTGAGCACTAATACGTTTGCATGGGCATGTTCCCAAATTGGGGGGTGGGAATGTGCCAACACTTTTTGTGCTGCCACTCAGAGGCGTGCGTGGCGCAATATTGAGAGGGGGAACAAACAGGCACCCCTCACAGCAGGCTCCTTCATTTGAGCCTAGCTTTGCACCAGAAGGAGCCGCACCTTGGCTGCGGTGCTTGCGCCTGCTGCGGCAGCGCTGTCCCCAGATCAGGCCACCCACCCTCCTTGGCTGCGAGGCACCTTGTGCCCGGCTACAGTAGCTGACCCAGTGGTGGAGAGCATCCCACCTCACCCGTGGCCTGCCCTGGTAGCGGAGAGCAGGGGGAGAGTGAGCAGCAAAGCTGCCATCTGTTCTCCTCGGCCAGGTCAGCCCTGCCTGACCATGCTGCGGAGAGTAGGAAGAGAGTGGGCAGCAGCTTCCTTGCCCCTCTCCTACCCTGAACTGTGGCGTGTGGGACTTAGCTGCCGCTGCTGGTCTTTCCAGACTTGATGGTTAAGCTTTCGTTTTCTTTCTCCTTTCCTTTCTTTCATTCTTTTCTGTACAGCCTAAATCCAACAAGCCCAAAAAGCTTTCCCTCAGTCTCGTACCACCGCTGACACATGGAAAGCGGCGTTTTACTTTTGACAATCTGGAAGAGATCCGACGGGAGGTATGCTAGTCTCTGTGTGTGTGTTGTTGATTTTCCAGCAAACATAGAAAAACACAAACAGGAAAAAGAAAGGAAACATACAGAAATGATAACAACATGCCCAAAGCAGTCCCCCTGCCCACATTCCCTGCAACAATATAGATTATAAAAAGACCAGGAGTTGCTAGTATACTGCTCCATAGATGCTAATGCATTGAAGGTGGGCGATAAGCCGTGTTCTTTAGTCCTTACATGAGAAAGAAAATCGGCCCAAATGGTCCAAAGAGAGTTAAGGGCTGACACCCTTCAGGAGGTTGGGTTCTGTCTAAGCCACATGTCCATATGGTGGAATCCTAACATGTCCGAGTAGAATGGAACTTTCTCCTGGCAGAGTGGCAATAGGATTGCTGCCCGGGTCCCGCCGAAATCAATGGAGCTTCAGCTGGAGCCATGGCTAACTTGCCCCACCGATTTCAGTAAGCTGCAGTGAGCACAGTCTACACGTTTGGCAGCCTTTCTTCCTTCATATCTTCCCCCAATGTGTGGACAGTGTGCTGTTGGGAGTTCGCGGGGGGGCACAGTGGCAAGGCAGGGCTAGAGCACACTCTACTCTATATAGAGGGAAGAATGCCTGACTAGGGCACGCCGATTAACTTCCCATCTGCGTAAAATTTCCCTTGCTGTTAGCCATTACAGTGGTACTTCTGGTTGCGAATGGGATCCGTTCTGGAGGCCTGTTCACAACATGAAAAGAACGCAACCTGCAGTGGCGCATCTGCAGGTTGCGATTCGCCGCTTCTGCGTATGCACGTGACATCATTTTTCCACTTCTGTGCATGTGCGAGCGGCGAAACCCAGAAGGAACCCTTTCTGGTACTTCCAGGTCACCATGGGACGTAACCTGAAAGAACGTAACATGAAGTGGACGTAACATGAGGTATGACTGTACTGTTCTGACAGCTTCATCTCCCCTTCCAACCTGTCTCCCGCTCAGGTGAAGAAAGCAACAGACGCCTACCGGATGGCAATCGCTCTCCGCGAGCGCAACAAGTCCCTGAAACTCTGGAAGAGAGTGCGCGGCGCAGAGATTGGGCTGGACTCGGGGAACCCCGGCTTCTACCAGACCTTCTCCACGTACTCCTGGTCGTGGAACGTCTGCCAGGAACTACTGACGCCCCGAGAACTCCGAGAATACGACAGGAAAACGCATCAGGACAGCTGCCGGTCATCTGCTGCCGGGGAAAAGCTGATCAGGGCAGGCGGGAGGCATAAAGGAAGCAAGAAGTAGCCCCCCCCCCCCAGATGTTGCTTACTGTGGCATCCTCCTCTTTCACCGGAGGGCGCCCCGTAGGATGATCTCGGGCTGGCATCCGGGACGCAACTCCCATGTTGGGAAATGCAGGGCTTCACCTTTGTACACTGGCAAAATACAGTGAGAAATTAAGGTAGAGAAGGCAAACCTCCTGTGTCGTGGCTTCTGCTTTTCTCCTGTTCTTGAGTCTTGCCCAACTAGGAGGGAAAGGGACAGCAGGAAGAGGGTGGGGGAAGGATTTGATCTTGACTGCCAAGAGCCATTTCGTGATTCAAACAGAAGTCTTCCGATCTGCATTTTAACAGCATCTCCATAGATCCCCCACCTCTCGAAAACAAATAGGGATCCACTTTTAGACTGAACTTTAAGCAATCCCTGACGTTCTGAATTTCAAACTTTGGGATTTCCACACAAGCCTTTGCAAGAAATTCCCGCATCTCAATCATCCCGATTCAATTTTATTGAGAAGTACTTAGAAGTACTTAGGGATGCGGGTGGTGCTGTGGGTTAAACCACAGAGCCTAGGACTTGCCGATCAGAAGGTCGGTGGTTCGAATCCCCCCGATGGGGTGAGCTCCCGTTGCTCGGTCCCTGCTCCTGCCAACCTAGCAATTCGATAGCATGTCAAAGTGCAAGTAGATAAATAGGTACCGCTCCGGCGGGAAGGTAAACGGCGTTTCCGTGCGCTGCTCTGGTTCACCAGAAGCGGCTTAGTCATGCTGGCCACATGACCCGGAAGCTGTACACCGGCTCCCTCGGCCAATAAAGCGAGATGAGCGCCGCAACCCCAGAGTCGGTCACGACTGGACCTAATGGTCGGGGGTCCCTTTACCTTTACCTTTTACTTAGAATCCTAGAATCCTATTGTACAAGGGGATGGGCAGTCCTCCTACCTTATTAATCCTTCCTAGAAAACTGTGAAGTGAGCCACCGTTGCTCTTCTTACTTTGCTGACGAGAAATTATGCCTTGTATATATTCTCAAGCACAGGCTAGGCAAAATAATTGCTTTTTCTCTAGGAATGGGTCTAAGAAAAGGGGGGTGGGGAGCTGCAGTCCTTGGATAACACCTGAAAGAAAGAATATGTTCTATAGCCATAGTCCATGATGTTCATTTGTGTTGCTCCAGCAGTCCTTGCTTTCCTGAGGTTCTCCTTTAAGTGAGTGAAATCTTTTTGGGCATCATCAAAATGGGGGAAAGTGTGAAGCATTGAGACATAGATGGCAGCAAGGAGTCATGCTCCCAAAATCTAACTCAGCCATATTTGAAAGTTGAATGAGACTGAGATCAGGTCTGGGTTTAAAGCGTGCTTCTTAAAAGACTGTGCACCACACAAACCTGAATTTTACAACCTAGGTAATTTATACAAAGCAACACGTGTATGTTTTTGCACAATTTAGGTTGTATACACATTACTGCTTAACTCTGGCTCCACTGCACTCCTGCTGGTGGTATTTGAAGCTCAGTATGCACATAGGATCCTGAAGCTGAGACTCCAATACTTTGGCCACCTCATGAGAAGAGAAGACTCCCTGGGAAAGACCCTGGTGTTGGGAAAGATGGAGGGCACAAGGAGAAGGGGACGACAGAGGACGAGATGGTTGGATAGTGTTCTCGAAGCTACCAACATGAGTTTGACCAAACTGCAGGAGGCAGTGGAAGACAGGAGTGCCTGGCGTGCTCTGGTCCATGGGGTCACGAAGAGTCGGACACGACTAAACAACAACAACAACATACACATAGGGTTGCCATATTTCAAAAAGTGATAATCTGGACACAAATGTTAAGCTTTTTTTAGTTTTCCCAAAGTTGTTGAACTTTTTATGGCAAAATCGCAAGTTTTTGAGCTATTTTTAATGAACATTGCCAAAAATGACAGACGCTGCTTCCAACTCCAGTACCTCTGCTATGTCTGTGAAATTCCAGCAACCCTACATGGCATTACCAGCAATCCATACCTGCCTGGTAGTTTATTCAGAAATGCTGCTGCTTAATGCATTTTCCCTCAAAACAGCTTCCATCCGATTTTAAAACGGGAGCCACATTCACTTTGCAGTTAAGCTGAGGTGTGTACGTTTTAGACAGCCATTGCATGTGTGCAGATGACAGCTGCATGAATAGTTCACAAGGGTTGCAGGTGTGGGAATACCAAGCAGGTAATGTGCATCAGGTGGAGGCATTTCAACCCCCGGCCTAGGACCCACGGTCCTACGGAACCACCTCTCCTGGTATGCCCCGCAGAGGACCTTAAGGTCCACAAATGACAATATTTTGGAGGTCCCAGGTCGCAAGGTGGTTAGATTGGTCTCAACTAGGGCCAGGGCCTTTTCAGTACTGGCCCTAACTTGGTGGAATGCTCTGTCACAAGAGACCAGGGCCCTGCGGGACTTGACATCTTTCCGCAGGGCCTGCAAGACAGAGCTGTTCTGCCTGGCCTTTGGTTTAGACGCAGTCTGACCTTTATGTTTCCCTCCCCTTATGGTTTTGATCTATGGCCTACTTTTAAAATGAGGCTGCATTTTAAATTACATTTTAACCTGTATTTTAAATTGGTTTTTTTTCCCCTTTTCCTATTATGTTTTTACTGTAGTTTTACTGGTGTTAGCCACCCTGAGCCTGGCCCTGGCCAGGGAGGGCGGGGTATAAATAATGTTGTTGTTGTTATTCTCTTTGTGTGTACAGCAACATGCAAATGCAATGATGGAGGGAGTGACCTCATTGTGCTTCAAGCTGCTACATAACTATTCTGTTTCTGGTCGTCAAGGTAGAGGGGGCACCAAAGGAATGCAGGGCACTGAAGCCGTACCTTCTCATTACAGTGGTACCTCAGGTTAAGTACTTAATTCGTTCCGGAGGTCCGTACTTAACCTGAAACTGTTCTTAACCTGAAGCACCACTTTAGCTAATGGGGCCTCCTGCTGCTGCCATGCCACCAGAGCACGATTTCTGTTCTCATCCTGAAGCAAAGTTCTTAACCTAAAGCACTATTTCTGGGTTAGCGGAGTCTGTAACCTGAAGCATATGTAACCTGAGGTACCACTGTACTGGAAATCTTGCTTGCTTCCTCCACTTTCCCCATCCCGCCTTAAGGTGTAGCAACCTGCCTTTTTTTTACGATTGCATAATCGCAGTTCACCACCACAAACAAACATTCTGATTTCTCGGGGCCAATGGACTGCGCTTTCTTCGCAAGGCACCCGAGGCTGCCATCCTGTACGCATTGCGAGAAGATGGGATACTGGACCTTTTTCGGCTTGGCCCAGTTCAGTTGCTCTCTTTGATGCAGAGAGATTTCCCTCCTCTAGGCGAAGGGAAATACAACAATCTACTGAAAAACGGCGTTCACTCCACGTGCCGCTCTGAATGTTTCTAGCTCTACCAGTCGGGAAGCTTAAACGGGGCCGGATAGTTCTCGTTCTGGTCCACCCGAGGAAGCGCGCCGCCGGGAAAATTAAACGCGGACGAAGGAGGCGCTGGCAAGCCCGACTGCGCATGCGCAACCCGCGCGTCTTTTCCTATTCCGCGCAAAGGGCAGAAGCGTCACACTGCGGTCTGCTTCCGGGTTCAGTTCCCTCCCTCCCGCCTTCCTTCCTTCCTTCCTCTCGCGCTTATGGCGGCGCCCAGCCAGGACGGGAGGAGAAGGAAGCAGTTTGGGAACCGCTTCCTCACCGACCCGGCTCGCCTCTTCCAGCACAACGCCTGGTAAGGAGGAGAGGTGGGGGGAATGAGGACCGCGGTGCGAGTTTTCACGCATTGTACCAATCAAGCTGCCATCAAAATCAAGGAGGAAGGTCCCTGCCCACGTGGAGCTTACAGTGAAAGAGGAGGTCGTGCCAGTGGCGTAGCGTGGGTTGTCAGCACCCGGGGCAAGGCAAGTAATTTGCGCCCCCTAACCCGTGGATTTGCGCCCCCTAACCCGTGGATTTGCGCCCCCTAACCCTAACCCCCAGATGTTGCGCCCGGTGCGGCCGGCCCCCCCTGCACCCCCCACGCTACGCCACTGGGTCGTGCACTCCCCTCCCTTGGAGGTTTCTAAGCATGGCCATCTGTCATGGATGCTATAGCTGAGATTACTGCATTGCAGGGGGTTGGGCTAGATGACCCTCGGGTCCTTTCCGATTCTTGTTGGCAAAGCTTGTCTTTCATTCCAGAATCTATCACCCGCCCCCTTCCCCAGATTAACAGAGTTGTTCAGGATTATGTTGCCCTAGATCTTCGAGGCCAGTTTGTTTGCTGGTAAATAGTAGTACAGTGGTACCTCGGGTTAAGTACTTAATTCGTTCTGGAGGTCCGTTCTTAACCTGAAATTGTTCTTAACCTGAAGCACCACTTTAGCTAATGGGGCCTCCTGCTGCCGCCGCGCCGCCAAAGCACGATTTCTGTTCTCATCCTGAAACAAAGTTCTTAATTATTATTATTATTATTATTATTATTAACCCGAGGTACTATTTCTGGGTTAGCGGAGTCTGTAGTATTTATTTATTTATTTTGCCCTGCCAATTAGGCTGGGTTTCACCAGCCACTCTGGGCGGCTTCCAACAATAGGTTAAAAATACATTAAAATATTAGTCATTAAAAACTTCCCTAAACAGGGCTGCCTTCAGATGTCTTCTAAACATCAGTTAATTGTTTATAGTGGACCCTCTAGTTGCGTACTGCTCTGGATACGTAAGTTTCGGGTTATGAATGTGGCGTGCGCGCATGCACAGAAGCACTCTGCGTGCCGTGCGCAGAAGCAGCGCCTCTGCCTACAGACTTTTTGGGTTGCAGACGGACCCCCGGAACGAATCTAATTCGTATACAGAGGGTCTACTGTATTTCTTTGGCATCTGGTGGAAGGGCGTTCCACAGGGCGGGCGCCACCACCCAGAAGGCCCTCTGCCTGGTTCCCTGTAGCATCACTTCTCGCACGGAGGGAACTGCCAAAAGGCCCTCGGAGCTGGACCTCAGAGTCTGGGCTGAACGATGGGGGTGGAGATGCTCCTTCAGGTATACTGGGCCGAGGCCGTTTAGGGCTTTCAACACTTTGAATTGTGCTCGGAAACGTACTGGGAGCCAATGGTACACTTGCAGGTGAGGCTAGCTCGGCACAGATGGAGTCCAGTGGCTAGGGTTAACGAAACCAGATAAATACTTTTTTCATGCCCGCAGGGATAACGTGGAGTGGTCTGAGGAGCAGGAAGCTGCAGCACAAGCGAAGGTCCAAGAGAACAGCACAGAGTTTGTGCCACAAGATCAGCAAGGTATTATTAGTGCGCAATATCACGTCTTCTGGCAGTGATACCTCTAGCCAGTCCAGAAGAAACGAGGTGTGATTAAGCCCCACTGAAGTCAGCAGAGCAAATTAGTTGCCTTAACGTTACGCTGGAAGACCGTGCCCGTAGGCTTGTTGTGCAACTCATATGCCAGTTTTGTGCCATTGGAACTTGTGTTTGTGAAGCAGAGTTCCAAATCGCTATTAACTTCGGCATTCTCACAAGTCAGCCTCGAAGGTCTGTGCTTCTTGGAACGCTGTGGGTTTGTTGCCGCTTTCCCTTTTTACACATAGAAAGGCGAGATAGATGTGCTTGCCCACTGAATCCATGTTTGCTAGGTCTTGTGCTTAAGCCTCCCAATCCAATGGATCACACTGGTTATTTTGAATATTTGAAAAGTGACAAAGAGTTAATTATGCCAAGTGATGCCCAGTTCGAACATCTTTTGAAGCATGCTAAATCTTTTCTTTCTTTTTCTCTCTCCCCCCCCCCATGCTTGTTACGTACATACAAAAAAAGAGAACAATACTGAAAAGGGGGTACAACTTAAGAGGGGAGGGAAAAGGAAAGAAAAAACTACTTTTATTAAGATAAAAATTATGACAAAAGTTTATGATTGCAATTTCATGTTACAATAAGAGTGAAAAAATATCATTATCTTTTATACCCAACTTTGAAGCGTGCTAAATCTTCATGTGTAACATACCGTCGCAGAACTCACATGGAGGTTTCCACATCTGTATGCAAAAAAGCTTGCAAAGCAAGCAGGGGGAGATTTTAGCCCACCTTTCTGCTGCTTGTGCATTTTGAGGTGCTCATCAGTTCCATGTTTGTTTATTTTTAATTTACCGTATTTTTCGCTCTATAACACGCAGATTTTTTCTCCTAAAAAGGAAGGGGAAATGTCTGTGCGTGTTATGCAGCGAATGTGTGGTCCCTGGAGCCGAAAAATAAGGCAAAAATCAAACCGCGCTTCAGGGAGAAGGGAGCTCCGTGAGACAGGAAGCTGTTGCTTTCCTGCATTCTGCCTCAGGGTCTTACTGCCCTCCCTGCTCTGTTTCCTTGCTGTGTTTGCTCAAACGGAACAAAGAGCAGGGAAAGCCCCTCCCCTCCAGGCAAGTAGAGAGGAAAGCAGAGCGTCCGTCCTTCTATCCTCTCCCTGCTCCGGAGGAACAATGTATGTGAAGGGAAGAGAGATTACAGGTTCGGCTTAAAATTCTGATTTGACTTCCTGCTTTTTGTTTTTGGAGACACACAGCATTCAAATATGCTTTCTTCCATTTAAAAGGATGAAATCCTTAAACAGTGGCTGGCTTGTGTGGGTGGGTGGGGGGGAACTTTTGCCTTCCTTTCCTCATGTTATAGCCCTCTCCTGCATTCTTAGCCTTCTGTGTTTTTCCTTCCCTCCCCACTTAAAATGTGGTTACAAAGCATGGATCCACATGGATCCTCAGGATCTTTGCATTGGGTCACCCCAAATTCACCATCAGAGCACACAGCATGTCCATGGCTACAGCCTGCCCCCCCAAAATCACACACCCATTGTTGCCTGGGGCTGCAATGGTGCAAAAACGTGGTTACAAAGCATGGATCCACATGGATCCTCAGGATCTTTGCATTGGGTCAGCCAAAATTCACCATCTGAGCACATAGCATGTCCATGGCTACAGCCTGTCCCCCCCCCAAAAAAAATCACGCACCCACTGTTGCCTGGGGCTGCAATGGTGCAAAAACGTGGTTACAAAGCATGGATCCACATGGATCCTCAGGATCTTTGCATTGGGTCAGCCAAAATTCACCATCTGAGCACATAGCATGTCCATGGCTACAGCCTGTCCCCCCCCAAAAAAAATCATGCACCCACTGTTGCCTGGGGCTGCAATGGTGCAAAAACGTGGTTACAAAGCATGGATCCACAGGGATTCTCAGGATTTTTGCATTGGGTCACCCCAAATTCACCATCAGAGCACATAGCATGTCCATGGCTACAGCCTGCCCCCCCCCCAAATCACGCACCCACTGTTGCCTGGGGCTGCAATGGTGCAAAAACGTGGTTACAAAGCATGGATCCACAGGGATTCTCAGGATTTTTGCATTGGGTCACCCCAAATTCACCATCAGATCACATGTCTGTGGCCACAGCATGAAGCACAAAAATGATACGTCCACTGTTTCATTCAGAATATTTTTTCCCTTGTTTTCCTCCTCTAAAAACGATGTGCGTGTTATGGTCAGGTGCGTGTTATAGAGCGAAAAATACGGTATTTATTAAATTTGTATACCGCCTCATACCCGTAGATCCCTGGGCAGTTCACAACACAAAGTTACGGTGTACAGAGCACAAAATACATAATAAAAATAATCGAAGCACGAAATACATAATAAAAATAATTGAAACATAAAGATTAGTACAGATTTGACTGTTCCCGTGTATTATTTTTAGTACGCAGGTTTCTGGAAATTATCTCCCAACGGCTACTGGAAACTGGCTTGACCTAATATCGCAAACAATAGCTTTTACAGGTCTGGGTATGTTTGTCAAAATAGATACGATGGTGGCAACCCATCATATTTGTCTTCCCCATTCAGGCATAAACTGTGGGGGTGGGGTGCAGGTCTGATCTTAGCATCCAAAGGTGTAAACAGTTAAGGGGAGCTGAACTCTCTGTGATCGGTGACTCAGTCTGTCATATTTCTCAGCTTAGCTCTGATAGCAGAAATGAACCACCCTAGGTGGAAAGTGCTTGGCGTGATGGACTCCCCTCACCCACACGCCCCTTTTGATGTTAAAATCAGACCCGCAGCCTGCTTTTTTTATATGTGACACATGAATCAATCTATGGAGGAGGTTTTTGCAAATAGGATGTTTGGAAACATACATCACTGGGAACAATTACATAGTGAAATACGTCTTCTGGGATTTGCTTCCTTGGAGTGAGTTTGATGGAAAAATTATTTAGCTGGCTTAATTTTAAAAAAACCACTGAGAGTTTCTTCTAGGTTTAAAGTGTTGTCTCCTAAACTGCAAAGCTCCTTCTCTGGTCAAGGACTTGGACTGGAGTTTTTCTCACTTGTACCCTGCCATCTTCTCTGCAGATGCTTATGAGATCAGTGCCAGCAAGTATTGGAATGACTTTTACAAAACCCACGAAAATGGGTTTTTCAAGGACCGACACTGGCTGTTCACCGAATTTCCTGAGCTGGCTCCAGACCAGAATGCCAATACGGTTGACGTGTGTGCCTCTGAGGCTGCTGCTGCGAAAAACACAAAAGGCTCAGGCCTTCGGGAGTGCAATGGACTTAGTTCACTGGAGACTGGGATCTTGGAGCGTCAGGACTCGGAGATAAACAGTTGTAACTCCACCCACCAAATGCAAACAGAAGTGGCAGCGCAGAAACTGGAGGAACAAAAACTAAGAGACTTCCCAGGGTCATCTGCTACTTACAGAATACTAGAGGTAACTGCACAGTGAATCAGAGCAAAGCATGTTTTGTTGCACCAATAGTTCCACTTAGCTCAGCATTCTGCCTACCAACAATAGGCTTTGGGGAGACTCACAGATGGAGTTTAACGGTGGTGTTTACCCTGTGCTGTTGATCCATCCCCCGCCGCCCATGTAGTTGTCAGGAGCTCAGCCTACACTCAAGTAGGACCCTGGTAGAGACACATGCCTGACTGGCATGTTCTCTCCCTCCTGGTCAGACGTTCGGAAGCTTCAAAAGCTTTCTTCAGCCCGAACATCACAGCGACTGATGCCAACCGACACCAGCACACTTAGGGATCCGCAGAGTTTGCACAACTTGCATGACAGACTTCAGCAACTCAGCATTTTGGCTAATCTACTTTATTTACATATAAACCCACACGGAGCACTGCAACATGGCTCCCTCTCTCTCTAGCATCAGACAGCAAAGAGAAAGAACAATAGTCCCACTTCACAGAACACAGTAACACAAACATCCTGTCTCCATCACTTGCCACTCTGTGGAGTCGAAACATATACTGTCATGTGAAAGACAACAATCCCATGACTGCAATCAGGGAGCAGGAATTCCAACAGTTATTGGAGAGATATTAGCTGTGAATATGAAAGGTTTTGCTTCTATGTTTATGTGGTTAGTGGGCACCAGTAGACACGTTGGCCATATAAATCTTCTTTGGTGCCATTTTGTTAGAAGAGTTTCCCGTTCTGTGCATACAGCCGTGATGCCTTTCAATTTCACTGTTTGATCACGGGTTTTGTAGTTTTGAGAGGCATTTCAAGATAATGGGGATTAAAGGAGTCTGCAACTGGCAGCACCTGGGCCAAACACGGTCCCTGAATGATACCATATGAGGCCCCAAAAGCAGGAAGCCTGTGTGGAGGAGAGGAGGGTGTAGTCATGGGGCCTGATGGCAGTCTATTTTAGAGTGGGATGATGCCCTGGCCAGCCACACCCCATCATTATTTCAAGACAGCCCTCCTTTAAAAAAATGGTAAAGGACCCCTGGACAGTTAAGTCCAGTCAAAGGCGACTATGGGGTTGCAGCCCTCATCTCGCTTTCAGGCCAAGGGAGCCGGCGTTTGTCCACAGACAGCTTTCCGGGTCATGTGGCCAGCATGGCTAAACGGCTACTGGCACACAGAGGACCGTGATGAGTGTCAGAGTGCATGGAAACACCATTTACCTTCCCGCCGCAGTGGTACCTATTTATCTACTTGCACTGGCATGCCTTCAAATTATTGTTATTTATTTATTTATTTATTTATTTATTATTTATTTATACCCTGCCCATCTGGCTGAGTTTCCCCAGCCATTTTGGGTGGCTCCCAATCAGGTGTTAAAAACAATGCAGCATTAAATATAAAAAACCTCTAAACAGGGCTGCCTTCAGATGTCTTTTAAAAATAAGATAGCTGCTTATTTCCTTGACATCTGATGGGAGGCCGTTCCACAGGGCGGGCGCCACTACCAAGAAGGCCCTCTGCCTGGTTCCCTGTAACCTCACTTCTCGCAATGAGGGAACCACCAGAAGGCCCTCAAACTGCTAGGTTGGCAGGAGCTGGGACGGAGCAACGGGAGCTCACCCGTCGCTGACCCAGGGAGAAATATATTTGATCTTAGCACTAGATGAGAGCGTAAGAGGAGAGGTTTGAATATATTAAATCATTTCTAGAGCGGTAGCTATGCTGGCCTGTTGTAGCAAAAATAAATAAAATCTTGTGCCACCTTAAAGACAAATGTATCGTGGTATAAACTTTTGTTGTGATGGCTGAAAATATTCTCTATGTTTGCTTTATTGGCAGGTGGGCTGTGGAGCAGGAAACACTGTTTTCCCCATCCTCCAAACCAACAAGTAAGAGAAACGGCAAGCAGATTGTACGCTGAGGTTTACAAGCCAATAGGATGCTTTTTTTAGACTTGGTATCTAGAATGGTTCTGTTTCATTTTGCTTTCATTGGCATTCCCAATGTTCCCACCATGGCAAAAATGACCCACATGTGACCTCGTCTTCTTCCTTTGCTTCCACTGTGCAGAGGATTTTTGACATTGAGGTACAGGCATCCCCCTCTCTCATGCACGTTCCACCCGCGCATGATTGTGCATACGCATGGTGCTGGGAAATAATTCAATTCCAACCCGGAAATGGCCAGAGAGAGCCAGAAAGTTCTCGTGGCTCACAAGGAAACCCTTGTGAAGAGAAAGAAGGTTCTTTTTATCATATGTGGTGGTTTTGTAGTAAAGTTAAAGCTTACTGGGAAATGATATATAATGAAATGAAAAGGATGTTTAAAATAACCTTTGTAAAAAACAAACAAACCAGAAGCTTTTCTTCTGGGAATTAAAGGGACAGAACGACATAACTGTATAGAAACTTATTCCTGTAAGCGACTACAGCAGCAAGAATGTTACTTGCTCCAAAATGGAAAGAAGCAGAAATCCCAGCCAAGGAAGAATAGATACAAAAACTTATGGAATATGCAGAAATGGCGAAACTTACCAGAAGAATAAGAAAGCAAGATAACAATTTTTAAAAATAAAAGAATGGAAATAGTTTGTGGAATATATACAAACAAATTATAAACTGTTAAGAACAGTGGCAGGATTGTTGCAATAACCTGCAGTTTCATAAAAACATATATTTAAAGAAGATGAATAAATCAGCCAATTAAGTTAATTTGGATATGCAGAAGATATTAAAAATAAATTTAAGGAACTGTAGAAAGAGGGGGAAGAAAATCAAGTTTTGAAATGTCAAAATGATTGTAAAATTTGTGAAATGTATAAACCTGAAGGATGTATATTTTTTATAAACCAAAAACACACACCAAAACCCTCTTGGAAGCCCCAAAGAGAACAGAGGCGCTGTGGGGCTTAGTTTACACTGCTTGGACTTCCGGTTCTCTGTCCTGTAGCTACATATGATATTCATTCCTTATGATCCAGCCATTCTGTCTTTCATAAACCAGCATTTTTTTGTCTTCAAATCCGGATAAGATCATTTTCTCTTTGATGCAAAAAGTCTGTAAGCAATTTCCAAACCTTAACAAATGTCAGTAATGATTTTTCTCCAATTAAACCTGTTAACTTTGCTATCTCAGCCAAGCCCAATAGTTTTATCAGCCAGTCCTCTATAGTGGCTAGGGCTGTATCTTTCCATCTTTGTGCAAATAGCAATCTCGCACTGTAATCTTCCATAACCCTTTTCTAACTGTGTATCTGTTAGCCCTAAAAGAAACGAATTCTGGCATCGATTGAATATTAACCTTTAAAATGTATGTATCCACATCCAATTTTTTTTAGCCTTTTTATATGTCCACTAAGCATGATAAAATGTCCCTTCATGTTCTTGGCATTTCCAGCAAGCATTTGAAACATCTTCGTTTATTCTGAATAATTCCTCAGGAGTTAAATACAAAGGATACATCATTTTGTAAAAATTCTCTTTAGGATCATAACACAGTGTAAATTTGAACCCCTTAGTCCACATACATTCCCTGTTCTATCTGCCTTATCAGTCTTCTCTGGTTTATTTCAGCGATCCGGGCTTGTTTGTATATTGCTGTGACTTCTCCAAAACAGCGGTAGAGCTCGTCCAGGTAAAAAAACCAAAGCTAAGTAAAAGAAGGTGGTTTAATCATCTTGGCTAGGTGGGAAATGCTGCTGTATTTCTAAAAGTACTTGGCCTTTGCTGTTGTAACTTAATACAATTCTGTTGTTAATGTCAGCAAGGCTTTTGCCCTTTGACTCTGCCTAGTAGCTGGTGAGTAGAGACCTCGCTGGAGAACATTGGCAGGAGCTGGGTGGAGGCCTTCCTATTTGACCTCTGGGAGAGGCTATCTTTTAATAATAATAATAATAATAATAATAATAATAATAATAATAATTTATACCCCGCCCATCTCGCTGGGTTTCCCCAGCCACTCTGGGCAGCTTCCAACAGAATATTAAAATACAGTAGTCCATCAAACATTAAAAGCTTCCCTAAACAGGGCTGACTTCAGATGTCTTCTAAAAGTCTGGTAGTTTTTCTCTTTGACATCTGGTGGGAGGGCGTTCCACAGGATGGGCACCACTACCGAGAAGGCCCTCTGCTTGGTTCCCTGTAACTTGGCTTCTCGCAGCGAGGGAACCGCCAGAAGGCCCACAGAGCTGGACCTCAGTGTCTGGGCAGAACGATGGGGGTGGAGATGTTCCTTCAGGTATACTGGACCGAGGCCGTTAAGGGCTTTAAAGGTCAGTACCGACACTTTATTTTATCTGCAGTATTTCTAGCCTGTTATTCATTCTTTCATTCCTGGAGGGGGGAGAAAAGCAATAAACCCAGAGGATAGCAATAGACCAAAATTACAAAATCATATATGCAGTTCTATCATAAATAAGCAAAATGACAAGAGCATAAATTAATATTCCCAGTTTAATGAAGTACCGTGTTGCAAGTTTACTATATGATGCATACTTTGTTTCAGATGTAGAAATTAGGGCAGTGTGACAACAACTACTACTACTATTACTACTACTACTTATTTATACCCCGCCCACTCTGGGTGGCTCCCAACAGATTATAAATAATAATAAAGTGATAAAACATCAAACATTAAAAACATCCATAAACAGGGCTGCCTTCAGATGTCTTCTAAAAGTCAGGTAGCTGTTCTTTCCTTGATATCTGATGGGAGGGTGTATGTTTGGTTTGCACATTTGGTCCTGAAGATCAAGATAAAAAGCTCTGTTCAGCAAAAAAAAAAAAATTAAAATACCGTATTTTTTGTACCATAACACTCACTTTTTTCCTCCTAAAAAGTAAGGGGAAATATCTGTGCGTGTTATGGAGGGAATGCCTATGGGTGGCATGCCTACGGATTTTCCTCCTCTAAAAACTACGTGCGTGTTATGGTCGGGTGCGTGTTATGGAGCGAAAAATATGGTACTTTGTATGCCAACTTTGAGAATCAAAGCTTTCCTCAAGTCATCAAAGTGATGGTGGCGGTGATAATAAATAGATAAAAACAGGCATACATCCAGCTCAAAACAGGACACAGACCAGCAAAGAAGGATTCCTTCAGGCAAAAGCCAGTGAGAACAGGTGAGCTTTCAGATGTATCCTAAATACAGTGCCCCCTCCCACTTACCACCCAATTCAGGCTTCCTCAAACTCGGCCCTCCAGATGTTTTTGGCCTACAACTCCCATGATCCCTAGCTAGCACAGGCAAACTCCGGCCCTCCAGATGTTTGGGACTACAACTCCCATCATCCCTAGCTTATAGCACCAGTGGTCAGGGATGATGGGAATTGTAGTCCCAAACATCTGGAGGGCCGGAGTTTGCCTATGCCTGAGTTAGCAGGACCAGTGGTCAGGGATGATGGGAACTGTAGTCTCAAAACATCTGGAGGGCTGAGTTTGAGGAAGTCTGATGTAACTGAACTGCACTTTGTGACAGGTAGGGTTGACGTGGGCAGGCTGCCGATTCTCGGCTTAATCTTCCGCAGGGTTGTGGCGAGGGTAGAACGTGAAGTGTGCTCAAAGAATACTTGTGTGAACATACAGGCCCATCCGGAATATGACGCCTCTCGCTGCTTCGCCTTTGTCCATGACCTGTGTGAGACCGGGACCCCCTTTCCGATGCCAGACGAAAGCGTGGACGTTGTGGTTCTCATCTTCGTCCTTTCCGCTCTTCTCCCAGAAAAGTATGTATGTCATGCTGCTGCTGCTGCTGCTGCTGCTGCTGCTGCTGCTGCTGTGTGTGTGCTTGCCTAATATGTGGGGGGGCATTGGGGGGGGGTATTTTGCAAAGTTGCATTTTGCATAACTGCAGCAAATCTAGAGCACCTGTAAGTACATGGGTTAACTGCTGAATACGGGCAACAAAATTACAGTGGTACCTTGGGTTAAGAACTTAATTTGTTCTGGAGGTCTGTTCTCAACCTGAAACTGTTCTGCAACTGAAGCACCACTTTAGCTAATGGGGTCTTCCACTGCTGCCACGCCACTGGAGCCCAATTTCTGTTCTCATCCTGAAGCAAAGTTCTTAACCCGAGGTACTCTTTCTGGGTTAGCGGAGACTGTAACCTGAAGCGTATGTAACCCGAGGTACCACTGTAGTTTATTGGAAGCTTTATTTTGCTTTCGCTAGTTATTCCGAGCTGTTAGATTACAGTGGTAGCTCGAGTTACAAACGCCTGAGGTTACAAACGGTTCAGGTTATAAGCTCCGCTAACCTGGAAGAGTTACCTTGAGTTGAGAACTTTGCCCCAGGATGAGAACGGAAATTGTGTGCTGGTGCCACAGTGGCAGCAAGAGGCCCCACTAGCGAAAGCACGCCTCTAGTTAAGAA
This sequence comes from Podarcis vaucheri, assembly GCF_965113315.1. Taxonomy (NCBI): domain Eukaryota; kingdom Metazoa; phylum Chordata; class Lepidosauria; order Squamata; family Lacertidae; genus Podarcis; species Podarcis vaucheri. The sequence goes on along the minus strand of NC_138751.1, from coordinate 41,851,812 downwards.
CAGTTTCAGGTTAAGAACAGACCTCCGGAACGAATTAAGTTTGTAACTAGAGGTACCACTGTACTAGCATGTTTCAGTGGCTGCTGAGTCTTCTCCCTCTGTTTTTCTCCCACAGAATGCAGTGTGTGATCAACAGACTTAGCAAACTACTGAAACCCGGTGGAATTATTTTATTACGAGATTATGGCCGTTACGATCTAGCCCAACTCCGTTTTAAAAAAGGTAAAGGGGGGGGGAACAGGCAGTATTGCCATTTAGTAAAGGAAGCAGTCGCTCCCTCTGCATCTCAGCGGTTACAAGACAGAAGTACTGTTTTGGGGGGGGCGGGTGTGGAGGACTCCCTGGTCCTGAATGGGGTAACTGTGCCCCTGAAGAACCAGGTGCACAGCCTGGGGGTCATTTCTGGACTCACAACTGTCCATGGAGGCGCAGGTCAATTCTGTATCCAGGGCAGCTGTCTACCAGCTCCATCTGGCACGCAGGCTGAGACCCTATCTCCCTATGGTCTGTCTCGCCAGAATGGTGCATGCTCTGGTTATCTCCCGCTTGGACTACTGCAATGCGCTCTATGTGGGGCTACCTTTGAAGGTGACCCGGAAACTACAACTAATCCAGAATGCGGGATCTAGACTGGTGACTGGGAGCGGCTGCCGAGACCACATAACACCAATCTTGAAAGACCTACATTGGCTCCCAGTATGTTTCCGAGCACAATTCAAAGTGTTGGTGCTGACCTTTAAAGCCCTAAACAGCCTCGGTCCAGTATTTCTGAAGGAGCGTCTCCACCTCCATTGTTCTGCTCGGACGCTGAGGTTCAGCTCTGAGGGCTTTCTTGTCGTTCCCTCGCTGTGAGAAGCCAGGTTACAGGGAACCAGGCAGAGGGCCTTCTCGGTAGTGGCACCCACCCTGTGGAATGCCCTCCCACCAGATGTCAAAGAGAAAAACAACTACCAGACTTTTAGAAGACATCTGAAGGCAGCCCTGTTTAGGGAAGCTTTTAAGGTTTAATAGACTATTGTATTTTAATATTCTATTGGAAGCTGCCCAGAGTGGCTGGGGAAACCCAGACAGATGGGCAGGGTATAAATAATAAATTATTATTATTATTATTATTATTATTATTATTATTACTACTACTACTACTACTATTTGAGAAACAAAACCTCTAGCCTTCACTGGGAAGTTCGGGCACCAACACGGTCCTGCTCCTGAAAGAAATGGAACGTGTGCTTGTGAGGCTAACTTTTGGGCCTCTAAGCCCACCTTGTTTCATCCCCACGCAGCAGAACGAAGTAATTTTAAGCCAGGCTATGTCCCGGTTTGCTCTTGCTGTACCCTTGGTGAGATGAATGAATGAATCTTTATTTGCGTCAGCCATTGGCCATAGCAATAAAACAACAATACGCTATACAATAAAAAGTCAATTATATAAAATACATTTTAGGTTTTGAATCAGTAGTCAAAGAGCGGATCTTATTCTAATTGCCCCAGGTAAAAAAATTGCAACCTTTGAGATGTCTGTGCAGCATATTGAGGATGAGCTTCTGATATGGACGAGGAACAGGGAAAGCAAAGGGCAGGGGAAGGCTGCTCAGCGGTGGGGGTTTTAACATGCAGTCCGCAAACCTCTTCTGTACATTTAAAGGAGGGGGGAATTGACACAAATATACAGCTGCAAAATGGGAGAACGCAAAACCCCAAATTTTCAGTGTTCAGTTTGTAAGGTGCTGAGTGCTTGTGAGCATGTTGGGGAGCAAAGTACAGGCTGGCTTGCTCCCTTTCAGCCAGGGGATCAACCATAATTGATGTACACCATGCCAGGCCTTTTCCCTCTTCTTGCTGAACATTTTGCAACTGCTGAATTGCAGAACCACAACTCTCTGCGCAGGTGCCTGAGTATTAAGCGAAGAGGGTAGATGTCTTTATCAGCCTCTTAGCCATTGATAGTTTATCACTGTCATCACTGTATTTGGGAGGAGGTGGAAGCAGCACTTAAGAGTGAACTGAGTTGCAGTCAAAATTCTCATTCCTTTCTTTTAGGTCAGTGTCTGGCTGATAACTTCTACGTGAGAGGAGATGGCACCAGAGTTTATTTTTTCACACAAGGTAACTAACTTGCAGGATGTGGGTGGCGCTGTGGGTTAAGCCACAGAGCCTAGGACTTGCCGATCAGAAGGTCGGCTGTTCGAATCCCCGCGATGGGGTGAGCTTCCGTTGCTCGGTCCCAGCTCCTGCCAACCTAGCAGTTCGAAAGCACGTCAAAGTGCAAATAGATAAATAGGTACCACTCCAGCGGGAAGGTAAACGACATTTCCGTGCGCTGCTCTTGTTCACCAGAAGCGGCTTAGTCATGCTGGCCACATGACCCGGAAGTTGTACGCCGGCTCCCTCGGCCAATAAAGCGAGATGAGCGTCGCAACCCCAGAGTCGGCCACGACTGGACCTAATAGTCAGGTTTAACTAACTTGCAGGTCCTACCACACTCTTTATCGATTGGCTGTCACTGATTTAAAGGCTGAAGCAGCTCAGGCTTGGTCTCTGGCCCAAACAGGCAAGAAATGATGTTTTAGAAGATGCTGGTTCAGGTGGCAGGGAGAAGAAATGATGCCAGGATGGATGCATATAACATGGTGCTCTGAGCCATTTCCATTGCGGCCTTTCTACATATGTGTAGCAGTGATCCTGAGAACTGGACACCAATTTATTAAAAAGCAAAGACCCTGACGATGTGATTAAAAAAAAGGTTCAAGGCTTACATGGGCTTGATTCAGATGCCACAGCCCAAGAATACTGTTTGCTTGTTTGGAAAATGCTGCAGGTTTCCATATTTCATATCACCGTTCCTGGGTTTCCGTGGCATCTGAATTGGGAAAACTATGGTTCATGCGAAACATGATTTGTTGCCACCGAGCAGTGAGGGTATTTCAAACACTTGTATCAATAGTATCAACACATACAGGGTTCTTAAGTTATTTCTCCATGGAACCTCTGTCTGAACGGGGGTGGAGGTTTGTTGTTGCTGGTCCTGTCTCGCAGGAGGTGGCTGCGCCAGAGGGTCTTTTAATTCTGTATTTCTCTTCCAGATAATTAATTTATACCTGCCAGTGTTCAGACTGGAACCAGTCAATGAAATCATTTTATATTTACAGTGGTGCCTCGCAAGACGAAAAGAATCCGTTCTGTGATTCTCTTCGTCTAGCGGTTTTTTCGTCTTGCAAAGCAAGCCCATTGACGGATTAGCGGATTAGCGCTATTAGCGGCTTTTAGCGGCTTATCTGCTGATCGGATCAGCTGATAAGCGGCTTAGCGGCTTAGAAAAAGAGGGGGGGAACCAGCAGGAACTCGCAAGACATTTTCGTCTTGCGAGGCAAGCCCATAGGAGATTTGTTTTGCGAAGCACCTCCAAAACGGAAAACCCTTTCGTCTAGCGAGTTTTCCGTCTTGCAAGGCATTCGTCTTGCGGGGCACCACTGTATTTTTATTTTTGGGCTCAATTCATGGTGTGGTTTGTGGCCTGGAATCAGAATTATGTCACACATCGCCTTTTGCCATATAAGCTTGCCTGACAACCTTTTTATAAAAATCCTTTTACAGCTATTATGACAAATAATGATGATGATGATAATAATAATAATAATAATAATAATAATAATAATAATAATAATAATAATTTATTACAGTGGTACCTTGAGTTACAGACGCTTCAGGTTACAGAATCCGCTAACTCAGAAATAGTACCTCGGGTTAAGAACTTTGTTTCAGGATGAGAACAGAAATCATGCTCTGGCGGCGCAGCGGCAGCAGGAGGCCCCATTAGCCAAAGTGGTGCTTCAGATTAAGAACAGTTTCAGGTTAAGAACCTCTGGAACGAATTAAGTATTTAACCCGAGGTACCACTGTATTTATACCCTGCCCATCTGGCTGGGTTTCCCCAGCCACTCTGGGCAGCTCCCAACAGAATATTAAAAACATGATAAAACATCAAGCATTAAAAACTTCCCTAAACAATGCTGCCTTCAGATGTCTCCTATAAGTGAGGTAGTTGTTTATTTCCTTGACATCTGATGGGAGGGCGTTCCACAAGGTGGGTGCCACTACTGAGAAGACCCTCTGCCTGGTTCCCTGTAACCTCACTTCTCGCAGGGAGGAAAATGCCAGAAGGCCCTCGGCACTGGACCTCAGTATCCAGGCAGAACGATGGGGGTGGAGATGTTCCTTCAGGTATACTGGGCTAAGGCTGTTTAGGGCTTTAAAGGTCAGCACCAACACTTTGAATTGTGCTTGGAAACGTATTGGAAGCCAGTGTAGGTCTTTCAGGACCGGTGTCATACGGTGTTGTATAATGGACTTAGCAGAACAATTAATATCTCGATACATCTCACTACGACATGCCATGAGGCAAAAGAGGATGTATTGTATCCTTGTTCATGTTTATATAAAATACAAATTAATGCCATAGTCCCACCAAAATGATCATCCAATCCTTTCCTTGCTTGACAATTTCCTTCTTCCAAGAGGTATTCACCTATCTTTGCCACTGCTCAGTTTGATAGGCAGAAAACCCTTTCTACTCTTTTGGTCTCAGATTATCACTGGTTTTATTGCTATTTGTTGTCATTATCTTGTTTTTCCCCATCTTCATCACAATCCGCCTTGCAGCGTTATACTTTAAAATCACATTTCTTTCCGATGTCCCTTAGATGAGCTGGATTTGCTGTTCTCTACAGCAGGCTTGGAGAAAGCCCAAAACATTGTGGACCGCCGCCTCCAGGTGAACAGAGGGAAACAAATCACCATGTACAGAGTCTGGATCCAGTGTAAATATCGCAAGCCAAAGGGCGACAAGGAATCTCTAGGAGAAAGGAGCAGCCTTCATCCTAGCGGCTGCACGTAGCAAGACTCGGACCTCTCCCCTGGCGGTTGCCCATTATACTGGGGAACTCACTGCAGACTTTGTACAGCAAACAGGACTGCACGGTGCTTGTATTAGAGGCACAAAGTTTACTGGCACAAGCCCCAATACAGAGCAAAATTTTTAAATTTGCCTGGTGGGTACGGAGAACCTTCTTGAGATGCCAAGTACCTGCAATTAACTGTAATGCAACTTTGTGGCTTACAGGATCATCCCTGGGGTCTGAGTTCCTTGGCCTCCTACTGAATTAGGTGGGTTTATTCCTGCAAAAACAGTACTCCCTAGTTTTGATGGCGCCCCCTTGTCCTGCAGAGTCCTAGCTGGAGAGGCTGCTTCTGGCCACTGACTTGACCAGGAAAGAGGGAAGTCCCTTGCCAAATGGTCAGCTCTGCTTTTCAGAGCTGAACAAACGTTCAGATGCAGGAACGTGTGTCAGACCAAATGTTTAGATGCAGGAACGTGTATCAGACCATGTACGCAGGTCTGGCTGTTTAACTACCGGTAAATCTAAACAAGATCAACATGGGTTTCAGAGCATTGCATCAGTTTCTGACTGCTTCAAGGAGTTTATGATAACCATGCCTTCTTATACCTACAACATAACCTTTCTACATTGGCGTTGGTGGGGTGGGGGAAGAGTCTAAGAAAGTGTCCTGGGAATCTTGCGGGTTTCTAGAATAATTTCAAGTTGTTTTAACAAATATTCACTGGCATAAGTGATTGTTACTGCATCACCATCGCTGATGGTCAACAAGCACGCTAGAAAAAAATGGAACAACCCTCTCCAGCCGCCAAATTTGATAAAGTTAAATTATAGTATATTTAAAACAATTCTGAATTTAATGCAAACAGAACATGTTAAAGCCTGCCTGTGTAATCTCCAAAACTGAACCAGACTTGTGAAAATAAGCTTAAAAAATTAAAAGGCCTTTTTAAAGATTTTTGCATATGAAGCCATGCTTTAGCATTACGTCAGGGACAGCCAGGGTTGCGCCATACAGATATTGGACTGCCAACTCCCATCAGCCATAGCCAGTGATCAGGGATGATGTCCATTGGCTGAGGGACACAAATGAATGAGCCTCAACTGTGCACATAGACCCCATCCTCTTCTGTGCTGTGGCAGCAAGGTAAAAAGTCTACAGCTTCCAATTCTGGCTGAACTTGGAGTAACTATATTAGCCTGTTGCTTAGTGCAAACATGGAAGATGGAAATGTGATTTATAACCCTGGCTTATTCACTAATCAACTTAAACTAACCAGAGTTCACTGCATTCACATATAATGGGGAATGAAGTTAGTTTTTTAAATGCAAGCAGATTCTCTGATCACCTGCTTGTGAAAAAGAAGGGGGGAAACCATAATGAAAAATCATTCTGGCCAGTTAAGAGCCCTAATTTTGGATTGCACCTGCAGCTGTACAATAGGTAAATGTAAGAGCTTTGAACTGCTTATTTCCTTTCCATCTCCTTCGGGTTCTTCATAAATTTACTCATGTCTCCATAGTAAAGCCAATACTTGATGGGAACTTCTCTAACTTTGGTTCTGTGATTCAGACAACACAGTAAACCACGGCTTGCTTAAACTATGGTTTGCAACATCAGCTTCACATGCTAGCTTCTTGACCCCAAAACGAACAATTTTGTGAGCAGGTTCCACTAAGGAGTTTGTCTTTAAACATGGTTTGCTGTTCTACACACTAGATTCAGGCTTGTGCCCTTCCCACTTGCCTCTCAACAAAGTGACCATGAGTCAGATGTCACAATAAACCATGGTTTACTCTTATGGGAGTCATCCTAGTTGAATAATTAACTTGTTAACTATCCTTGCCCTCTCTTATTTCAGCATGTTTGTGAGTTTAGAAAATTACGTTTCTGTTGTTTGTTGACAACATTTTAGTCTTATGTCTGAACCCTAAACTATGGCTAGTTTTAATTATGGTTTAAAGAAGCCATTTTCATAATCCATTCTTTGAAGTTGACTTTTTTCAAGCAAACTAAAGATTAACACAGTCCTTAAATTTTTTTCAGATTTTGAAACTGGTTAATCAAAAACAAATAAAGGCTGTTAACCGCCATACCAGAAGAGAGAGATAAGCCTTAGGCTCACCTAGTCTATTCCTTCCATAAATATACTGTGGCTTATTGTGATTCCAAATGGGTAACAGTGGTTAGCTGAAAACATAAGAGAAACGTTTGTGCCCTCTTTCTGTCTGCATTAGTGGAGATGACTGTTCTTGCACATACTCTCAGGGGGCGTGCCATGGGCAGGTCAGCAATAACTCACACAGTGTCAATGAAGTTAAGTCTCTTTATTCAAAGGGGAAAAAAACAAGCTCAGAGACCAGGCCTAGCGAGCACAGCAACTCTTCCCAGTAGATCTTGCCCCGATGAGTCAGGTGTGAGGTCCCCACCTCCCCAAGTCTCCTTTCCCAGGTCCTTCCCAAGCAATCTTGGGTTCCTTCTTCTTGTCTCTCATTGCTCCATCTCTTTGCATGTTCTGGTAGACTGGGGAGAGGGGAGCTGGTCGCAGCAGGAGGGGGAGACCCCTGGCTTCTTCAGCAGCCAGCCTCATCTCTGCCTCTCCTCTCTAGCCACCTCTTCTGCCACCGGTTCTGGACTGCTCTCTGCCACAGCCTCTTCCTGCTCACTAAACCCTGTTGCCTCCAGCTTCTGACTCCTCCTCCTCCCAGTCTGTTCCCTCTTCTCCCTCTCACCACTCATCATCATCATTCCACCACCAATCCCCTGGCCCTCAGCCTTCTTCCCCTGAGGGTTCCCTTGGGCGTTCCCCAGCTGGTGCCTCCCACTACTGCTCTGCATCCAAACCAGTTCATGACACATACTTAGCACTGTGTGAATTCCTCCATTAGCTCAGGTGTGGGAACCTTTCTACCCTGAGGGACCAGATTGTCATCTTCCCTAACCCCCGATGGGCAAAGTTTGACAGGTGGGCAATGACAACAGGTGACCTCCCCCCCCCCTTGCAGAGTCTTCAGAAGCCCCACCGAAAGCACCATTTGACACAATCTTGGACTGGTGCCAACAAATACCCATTATGGGTGTGGCTTGGCCAAAATGGCCTCAGGCTAAATGGGGAGGACTGGGCATTCCTCACCTCTGCCTTAGCAATAGCTTTAAACAAGCCACTGTTTCACAATTATATCTGACTCCCACAAATTAACCTTGTACATTGTTGGGCTTTCTCCTGGATCCGGCAAATGAAGAAGCCACACACACAAACCCTTGTCCTTTGAAATATACCCTTTCCCTGACACCCCAGCACCTCCACATGCCTGCTTGTGATTCAACCTGGCTTTTCCCCATGATGCCTACACCTTTCCCTGACACTTTCCAAGGCAAAAACACCCATCCATCTCCCAACTAATCCTGTACCCACTTACCTGGGAGCAACCTCCATTGAACTCGCTCTGATCGGCTTTTGAGATACATCATGTAGGACTGTTGTGAACTACTAACCACCTCATGCCTTTCGTACACCCACATTTTCTCCTCCGGATCAAGAAATCCCCCACATGCTCACAAATCAGCCCAAACGCTTCCGCATCCTTTACTTCCTCCCGCAATGCCACTGATGAAAAAACACACCGGTTGAACTGTATATATAATCGCCTTGAAGCTTCCAAAGCACAAGACACCCCCCCCCCTTCTGCAAATAACACCCCGAGACACAGACCCCCATCCCTTTGGAGACAAACCCACCGCCTGCACCTGACCACAATGCAGAAAAAATACCCACCTACCTTAAGTCCCTATTATACAAAGGCGACCACGCCCCCCTCTTGAGTTACAGGCAAAACACCTTCCTCTGTGTACCCCAACACCCCCTCGCCCAGTATATGGGTCCATTCTTCGTTTTGCTGCGACCCCCCCAAGAAGGAAAGCAGTCTCCATGCCATGACCCCCCCCCTTGATGAAAGCTCTGACTCAGCAATTTTTTCCACCTGTCAGGCCGGACACCACCTGTCAGTCCTGGATTCTGCAACAATCCCCACGGTGGTGGTGGGGGGGGGCGGGGTGTCCATCCGCCTTTGGCAAAACCCGGTGCCCGCAAATAAGGCAGGGTTAAATAAAATTTAAAAAGCCACATGCAATGCAATGCAATGCAGCCCGGGCCCTCCCATCGCCCCACCCCGAGGTTTTTAGCACCTCCTTGCACTGACCTCTCCCCTTCCCCCAACCTTTTTCTCACCACCACCGACTCAACCTCCCCCCCCCCGCCCCACCTCGCGCACCCGCACACCAACCTCCCACCCGTGCAAATCTCGCGAGACAACACGTGCTTTCACAAGTGGTTCCCCCCCCCAACACCTCTTCTCCTTGCACCAATCGATCCGGGGGCTGGGCTTAAAAAAAAAAAAGCCTAAGTAAAGGGGGGCGGGGGAGAAGGGGGTGTATAGGCGAGAGCTGGGGGGGGAGAAAAAGTGAAATGTGGGGGGGCTGCCCCGCCCCCATTGATCGCAACTTGCAACCAACCCCCCCACCTGAATAGCATTTTTGGGGTAAACGCCCCCCCTCTCCCACCCACCCACCCCTAATCCCGTCCTCGGGGGAAAAAGAGGAGGAGGAGGAGGAGAGCCCCAACCCTCTCGGGAACGAGGCTACCTTGGCCGGGCGGGGAGCCTACGCGAGGCCGGGGATTTTACGGCCTGCCTGCTCGCTTCTCTCCCTTCTCGGTCTCTGCCGAGAGGGCGCAGCAGGAGCAGCTGCTCTCCCGCCGCCACCTTCCTCCGGTGATCCCTCCTTCTCCATCTCCCCGTCTTCTCCTTGGGGCAAAAAAGGGCCCTGCAACCGGCTGGCCCAGGAGCGAAGCCCAGCCGAGCCGCCGCCACAGGTGAGAGAGACCGCGCGTCCCGGGCATCCCTTGCCCCGGCCCCACGTTGCGGACGGGCTCGCTTCTCCCCGGCCGCCCTTCCATCCAGGCCGTGGCCGGCAGGCGAGCGGGAGAGCAGGCGAACAGGCCGGCCTTCCCCTGGTAGGCCTTAGGAGGGTCGGGGAAGAGGTGCAGCTGCGGCGGCGCTTTCCGAGGGAGGAGTAGGTAGGCCTTGCAGCTGGGGCTTCTCCTTCACCCCCAGCTCCGTCGCCGTTACACTTGGTGACATTTTATTTCTTGAGGGGGGGGGTCAACGGTCTGTGTAGGCCTCGCCTCCCCCCCCCGGTCCTATCGGTTGCTATAGCAACGCCGCGGAAGAAGGGCGAGTGCGCCCCCCCCCCACCGTGTCCCAACCTCGGGAAAGGGGCCCGGGTTACTATGGTAACGTTGTGGGGGGGGGAGACGGACCCATACATGCCCCTGTAGGCCTTGGGGTGTGTGGGTGTCTCATATTACTGTGGGGTTGTTTTTATTGGGGCGACGTGTGGGGGGGGGTTGGGGGGGAGGTAACGCGCGTGGTGGCCGTTGTCTCGTGTAGGCCTCGAGACTGGCCTACGTTGCCTAATTAGAAGTTGCAAGCCCGGGGGGGCGAGTTGTGTGGGGGGGGTGGCGAGCGCGCCCGGGCTGTTGCTATGGGAACGTTCTGGTCGGTTGGGGAGGGGGGGCGGAAGAGCCTCCCTCTCGCGTGCTGGGTGGGGGGGGGGGCTCCGTTGCCTTGGTAACTTTCCAAGTGGTTGGGAGAGGGTCGCGCCCACCCGTGTCAGTGAACGGGGCGCGGCGGGGTAGGTGGGTTGCCGGGCCTAGAGGTCTCAGGGGCCGAGCCTCCTTGGGCCTGGTCGTGAGGGGGTTGTTTTGTTTTCCGGTCAAGGGGAGAGTGAGATGTCAGCGGCCTCTGGGGACGGCAGGCCCCCACGGGTGGGAGTCGCCACAGCTGGAAGTGTGGGTAGGGGTTGTTACTGCTTTTTTGAAATAAAAATGGGGGGTTAATAGGTTAGCAGGGGTTAAAGCAGGAGGGGAAAGGGGTGCTCTTCTGTCACTCCCCATTGGAGTAAAAGAGGTGGTCCCCATCCCATAAGAACAAGTGGGTAAGGCTTGGATGCTTGCCTGGGTGGGGAGAGTCATTGGCTCCTGTTTTAACTATTGTAAATTCCAACAAGGTGGTGGTCTTGGGTCCTAAACTGTAGGGCCATCTCTTGAGAAGTCAAGGATAAAGCGAGCGGGATTGGAGGTTGCAAAGTGAAATAAATGTGTCCGCTGAAATAGCAAGGAGTAGAAGTCAGGGCAAGGGGGACACTCAATTGAGGGACGTTACGTATTCGTTTATCATTTCATATAATGCCACGAAACAACAGTTTGTTTGCTTTATCGTCATTCTGCACACATACATGCTTGAGAGATGCTCAATTCCCACTTCAGGGAATTTAACATGCCATGAGGGGAAAGTGATCAGAAGTCTGTTTAAAACATGCACAAATGCCTTTCTCAGATGGCCGCCCACTTTAGGGGTTCAGAAGTCCCTGAGGTGACAAACCCACCTTTGTGTGGCTGCTTTAAACTTGAATGCTTTTAATAATTATGAATGCTTCATTATCTTCCCAGCTGGTTCCTTTGTAGCTTATTGAGTTGTTTTAGAAGCCTTGTTGGGAGATTTTGGAATGTTTGTAAGCATACTCGATTAGAACCACTTCCTTCCTTCTAATAGATACTGTGATAAAAAATAAGCCTATTTGGACGTCCCATCACTTGCACTGATATGTATATTTCAAAGTAAAGTGTGGCTAAGGTTGTAGCCGTATGGTCATATTGTTGACATGTTCTTCAGACTATCACCAGCAACACTACAGCACTGCCGTCTTATTTATCTGTTATAAGTCAAAGATGGGGGACCTGTGGCCATCCATATGTTGTTGGACTTGAGTGGAGTTGTCCATCAGCCCTAGCCAGCATACCAGTAGTTAGAGATGATGGAAGTTGTAGTGCAACCATATCTGGAAGGCCATAGGTTCCACACCCTCGCTATAAATATACAACTAGCCTTTCCATTTTAAAATATTTCAGTGGTTGATAGCATGATAACAAAACTATTGAACAGCTAAAAGGAGGTAGCAGATAACAGATAGTAAATACAGTGGTACCTCGGGTTACATACGCTTCAGGTTACAGATGCTTCAGGTTACAGACTCTGCTAGCCCAGAAATAGTACCTTGGGTTAAGAACTTTGCTTCAGTATGAGAACAGAAATTGTGCTCCGGCGGCAACAGGAAGCCCCATTAGCTAAAGTGGTGCTTCAGGTTAAGAACAGTTTCAGGTTAAGAACGGACCTCCGGAACGAATTAAGCACTTAACCCGAGGTACCACTGTAAAATGCTAAAGAGAGATGGGGAAATGAGGTTCCCTGGGAAGGGAGTTTCAAAATCTGGCTGCAGATGTATCCCAGCCAAACACAACTGTGATGTTAGCAGGATTCAGAAGAGTCTTCCCCCAAATATCTTAATGAGCGGGAGAAAGCAGTCCTTTAACTATCCTGGCTGCTGTTAAAAACTCCCTGACTAGTCATTTCTAAGAATTCCACTTGATGCTTGATGCTTTTTCTTCTGCTGCAGTCTTCTAGAAAAGTGATAATGGGGACAAAATGGAGAGCAAACAGAACAACTGATGTGAAGTCAGTAGCTGGTCCCCCCCCCTTCCTCTTTCTAAAGGGTGTTGGTGGTCTTCAGGAATGTTCCTTCTAGGCATGTGCTAGAAGTCCAGAGTGATTCAGTGTTTTATTTTTTTAGTTGGGGAAATGAAAGTGAATAAATAGTTCTGGAAACAATGCCTTTGGAAAAGTGTGAGTCATAGGGTCAGATGCACTTTGCTTTTCTACTGTTCTGTCAATCAATTATTAAATAATTGCTCCATTTAAGGGCTATAACACTACCTGAACCATAGTCTAGGGTTATGGGAACCGGCCTGGCCTCCTTCAGGGCTTTTCTCCTCCTAGCCTTTGACACAATCGCAAAAAGGAGATTGGAAGTTTCTGCTTTGGCATTGCATATGAACCCTAAACTATGGTTAACTTTATGCTTTGTGGAACCAAGCCATCTTTATAAACTATGGCATGAAGTTGGTTCCCCCCCCCCCCCGTTACCGTATTTAAGATTAAACATAGGTAAAGGTAAAGGTACCCCTGCCCTTTAGGGCCAGTCGTGTCCGACTCGGGTTGTGCGCCCATGTCACTTAAGAGGCCAGGGGCCAGCGCTGTCCGGAGACACTTCCGGGTCACGGGGCCAGCGTGACGAAGCTGCTCTGGCGAGCCAGCACCAGCGCAGCACACGGAAACGCCGTTTACCTTCCCACTATAAAGCGGTACCTGTTTATCTACTTGCACTTAGGGGTGCTTTCGAACTGCTAGGTGGGCAGGAGCTGGGACCGAAAGACAGTAGCTCACCCCGCAGTGGGGATTCGAACCACTGACCATACAATCGGCAAGTCCTAGGCCCTGAGGTTTTACCCACAGCGCCACCCGCGTCCCCAAAGATTCCTTTAATTATAGTTTAGTATTTCCTCTGAGCCAGTCTGAAATGTTTCAAGAACTCCCAAGAACTCTTGCTATACACATACTCTAGCTCTGTCGGTAGAGCATGAAATCTTTAATCTCAGGGTCATGGGTTTGAGCCCCATGTTGGGTAAAAGATTCCTGAATTGCAGGGGGTTGGACTAGATGATCCTCGTGGTCCCTTCCAATTCTACAGTTCTATTATCTGAACCATGTTGTGGCCTCTGTTTCTGTTTTAGTGTTTGGTTGTGTACCCTTCAGCAGTCAAGCTCATGGTAGATCTGTCTGGGAAGATGCTAAAGGGAATTGAAAAGAAAATAGACCTTGTCCCTTTGTTATCCATAAATGTTTTCATTTCTGTGATATTTTTAGCGTAACCTTTGAGGGGTTGGTCTATAAATTGTAGGGTAGAAGAATGCACGGTCAAGGATCTATCTCTACACTGAGGAAATGCATATGTATTATCTCTGACTTTTGTAAACAGGAATGAAATATTTTATTAGCTATATTTATTAGTTAGGTTGACAGTGAGCTTTTTGAAACACAATACGTTTGTTTCACTTCTTTGACTTTATTGTTAGTGTATGTTTAATTGTTTATAAGGGACCAGATATTGTTAACCAACTTCAGAGGAAAGTTACTAAGAGTGGCTTTACATGAACACAGAGGAGAACCCATCAGCAAACTGAAGAATTGTGCCACACTGATGGAGGACCAGAATCTCCAAGATACAACATTCATAGGAAAATAGGGTTCCGGTATATTTACAGTCGTACGTTGGTTGCCAAACGCCTTGGAACTCGTAGATTTCGGCTTCCGAACAATTGAAAACCTCCTGCAGCCAATCGGAAGCTGCTGCTTGGTTTTTGAATGGTTCTGGGAGTCAAACGGACTCCTGGAACGCATTCTGTTCAAGAACCAAGGTACAACTGTATGTGGAATAGAAAGGCCAGCCCCATGTCCTGTTCTCCATTAGTGTTTTGATGTGAAATGTGGTTAATGAAGGGAGATTGTCCAGTACTTTTGAGCTGCCAGTGGAAACACATGTTGCTGCTTTGGCAGAGTGTGATTTGCAAATGTAGTATCTTCAGTGTTCTCTTGCTCTTCATAGGAAAGCATGGGATAGCAACATGTTTCTCAGAATGAGGATATATTAGGGTCAAACAGGTCCTTCAGAAATGAACATACCCAGTCCTGTATGTGTGATGTGGGACTGAAGCAATTAAAAATATATATAGTGCATCTCAGCATGTTAGCATTTGCCTTTTCTCTTTTTAGGAGTAGTGAATTGTTATGCATTTTCCCTTACAATCTTAGCTTCTTGATTCCTGGAGATCTTATGCGGTTGCTACTAATGATATTATGTTAAAAATGCTTGTTCCACAGACATTTACTAGGGTGAGAGAGAAAGGAATTTTGGGTATCCAAACTTTGCCCTTGATCCATGTGGAGAAGGATAATTAAATCACATTCACTTGTGCATAGTAAGGGAAGAGTAGTTAGTTCATACACAAAGAAACCACCCAACAATGCCGGGAATAATTTTATTGGAGAAATAAGGATGTTACCCACAGTTCTGGTTATAATGACACCATTTAAAACAACAGTGTTGTATCACTATATACCCTTTCATGTTTGATTGGTTAATACTATTAATGTTTCCTTATATTAATGTTTTGACTTCAACCCAATAATGGCAAGCTTTAATTATCTCTGCATTGGATACTTATACACTGTGTTGTCTGTCATTGTTGGCAGATATGATGGAAGAATTGCATAGCCTGGACCCACGACGGCAGGAACTGTTGGAGGCCAGGTTCACTGGAGCTGGCGTTGCAAAGGTTGGTATCAGCACAGCTCACTGACCAAAAGCATGTGCACACTCAGTAACCTTTCATTTGATGCTTGGTGGACTTCTAATAATCTAAAGTGTCAACTTTTGGCATCTTTTGCTTGCTGTCATGGGGATGGAGAACACTCCTGAAGCAAAATGTATGTATGACCTCTAAATGTTGAGAAATCAAACATACTTCGAAAATAATCCGGCATTTCATGACCTCTGCAGCTTGTTTTGATGTGAAAAGTTCATAATATATGAGCAGTGAGCATTAGTAGAAGTTGAATGCTTTTTATCAGTTGAGTAATGAACTTATCTTGGAAGCTTGAGAAGTTACCTTCTCACACAATGCTAGACATTCCTATAACTAAAGTTTCTTTTCTGTCCTTATATCAAGTATCTGCTTTTGGTAACTTCTTTCATTCTTTGTTTTAAATCCCACATCAATGTTGATGGCATTCTCTTCCGTCAGCCATCTCCAGTTCTCTCAGGTTTCTTCTGTTTTCACTAGCATATCATAACATCATCCAAACTAAATGTTCAAGACTGAATTTCTCTGTGTTCCATCTTATTTTTATGGATGAAGTTGCATGTTGAATTGGTTGCAAAAATGGGATCCTGACATTCTTGGGATTCTTAGAAAAACAGCCCTCAGCGACAATAACAACTATAATTGGTTTTCAAAGTGCCTTAGGTTTTATAGGTGCTTCAAAAAGATTCAAAAACTACAACCCCTGCTCTTGGTCTTATAGTATAATGCAATAAAAAATAAAAGGAAGAGGCAACAACAAAATCAAAGGTAAACTGGTACCAGTTCTTCATAGTTCTAAATTCTTACAGTAGATACAGATTATATAAATGCAAATGTTAGTGAAAGGTGAGTGTGGTAGTCCTCTGACGCTAGAGGAGAGCTTGCATGTGATAATCCTTGGGTAGTACTCCTACTCAGAGTAGACCCATTGAAGTTAATTGACATAACTAATTTAGATTCATTGATATCCGTGAGGCTAATCTGAGTAGGATTTAATTGAATACAACCCCTTGCTATCTGTGTGCTTATCCATGACAGCTGCTGCTCACCCTAGGCAGGTAGCAAATAAGTCTGTGTTACATAATTCCCATCACAGACATGTTGCTAGCCTGCCAATAATAGACTGGAGCAGGCATAGGCAAACTCGGCTCTCCAGATGTTTTGAGACTACAGTTCCCATCATCCCTGACCACTGGTCCTGTTAGCTAGGGATGATGGGAGTTGTAGTCCCAAAACATCTGGAGGGCCGAGTTTGCCTATGCCTGGACTGGAGGATTGTTGAAACAAAGTTTTTGTAGACCATATTTGATTTGGAACTGTCATCACTCGCTTTGGGTTTCATTAAGTTTGATTTTATGTGCAGCCAAGTTTAGTGTATTCATTTTTGCTCCATTAAATCTTGTCATGAGCTTATCATTTGGCTGCAGTATTTCAAGAAGGTTTTTTTTTAAGCTTGCGTCTTGGGCTTTCTTAGTGAAAACATTTGGGGAATTAATAAAACAAGACAGTGTTGTGCCCCCCCTCAAAAAAAAAAACAGCTGGGAATTGGGGGACAATCAGGAATGTCATGCAGTTTTGGTTCACATGACTGCAATGAAGGTGGAATTGGCAACGCCTCCTTACCTCTTTGAGGGACAGTTTCTTATCTTAATTTTAGGTCTAATTTTGAGGTCCAGGTTGCTCCACTTCAAAGAAAGAAAGAAAAAGATTCAAATTCCCGAGATGGCCAAAATGGTACTACTTTGGTATTTTATTAATAATAATGGTGTATACATTTTGTTGTTATTATTTCAACTTGTTAGTTGCTTGGCAGTAAAAAGTCTCCAAGCAGTTTACAAAATGAGAAAGCAAAATGCAAAGCATACGATGAGAAAAAGAGCAATCCATTGCAGTAAAAACCATACAATACAAACAAATCCAATAGAGCATCAGCAAAAAACGTACCATCAATAGTCAGCAATATCATCCTCATTTGTCAAGTAGCTGAGAGTAGAGAGATTTTACCTGGAGCTGGAAGCGTGTTAATGATGGCACCAGGTGGGCATCACTAGCAAATGTTGTACTTAACACAAATCAACCTAGCCACTGTGTATGTTTTGGAGCTTCATGTTCCTTTATGTAGTTATTCTAAACTTCTTCAAGGGAAATATGATGAACTAAATCCCCCACTTTCTTTCAAAGATCTCATTGCTGTTGGTTCATGTGTATAGTCTCTCAAGTCTTTGTAACTCTTCTGTTATTAGTCTGTGCGCTGACTTGCATGTCAACATTAACCTTACTTTAACAATTAAATTTGCCAGCCAGATCCATCTGAGACTCCCAAACGTAAAACGTTCCCACGGTATTACAAAGGTGTTATGGGAAAACTTGACGTTATTAAAAATACACAAATTATTGTTAAAAAACAGATAAGTCCACCATCTTTTGAAGACTTTTTGAATGAATAGGATATGGTTGGTGAGATAAGCTTTTATGTTGTGAACTGAAAAGGAACTTAGGGGGAACTAGCCCTATTTGCCGAGCCGAGCCTTTTCCCTGATGTATTAATCTGCAAGAATTTTTTTGGTTAGTTATGTGAGGCCCTCATCTTAGATCTGAAGTAACATAGTCAAGACACAAGTATACCGCCTGAGTGGAGTTTAAGGCCAAAGTATTCATGTGTGTTTCTCTGCAACCAGAAGGACATTTTTATTTAGTGCTTGGGCGTCTGGTGCAGTTCTACTGTACAGCTTATTGTGTAATTGTAGCCAATTCTTCCTTGTATATAAAGATAGGAATTGGCACTTAGGTGAGAATATTCCAGTTGCTTGAGACTCCTGTTGGTAATGGGAGACATAGGTATTTATGCTCTGATGGCTACCCAGAGATTAATGTTTTTCGTTTTCCCAGAACCACTGCAGGGTCCTTCAATTTTTGTGTATCTATTCTCAGCATAGATATAATAGGCATGCCACCTTCCTGTTTGGTGTACTGTTTGATCTTTTTCTTTTAAAGGATTTGATTTGATTTTAATATTATATAATTATTGCTTGGTTGTAGCCCATCCTGCGATCTTGTAGTAAAGGGTGGGCAAGAAATCTGTTTAAATAAATAACATCCTTCCCCACTAGGAACTGATGGCAGTGGTGCCCAACATAATGTCAGGATGCAAGTGTCCTTGTGTCACCAGTGCTCCTTAAAAGCTTTTACATCAGTTTTTACACAAACAGGTTTAATCAAGTAAATGCAAGTTTTGTTTTATCCTCAGCTTATAGCATGGGGAGGCAAACTAAGGCCCAGGGGCTGGATCAGGCCCAGTCACCTTCTAAATCCGGCCCGCAAACAGGCCGGGAATCAGCTTGTTTTTACATGAGTTGAATTTTATTTATTTAAAATGCATCTCTGGGTTATTTGTGGGGCATAGGAATTCGTTCATTCCCCCCCCCCAAAAAAAATATAGTCCGGCCCCCCACAAGGTCTGAAGGACAGTGGACCGACCCCCTGCTGAAAAAGTTTGCTGACCCCTGGCTTATAGTCTTTGGTTGAGGTGGTAGGTACCCTGGAAATACTTTTTGCATCCAGTACCAGAAGTGGATATGGGAAGGGAACTGCACATGTGCAAAGAAACCAGGAGCTAGTTAGCACCAACAGAATTTCCTGTGATAGGTTTTGGCACTATGCTGTCCAGCATTAGAACTGAGATTTTGTAAATGTACCAAAGAAAGACACGATTACTTTAATTTCTCATTTGTAGACAGTTCATTGCACTGAAAAGGGATGCAACAAGTGTGTGTGTGTGTGTGTGTGTGTGTGTGTGTGTGTGTGTGTGTGATGCTTTTCTGGGGAGTTATAACCA
This sequence comes from Podarcis vaucheri, assembly GCF_965113315.1. Taxonomy (NCBI): domain Eukaryota; kingdom Metazoa; phylum Chordata; class Lepidosauria; order Squamata; family Lacertidae; genus Podarcis; species Podarcis vaucheri. The sequence goes on along the minus strand of NC_138751.1, from coordinate 41,832,766 downwards.
TCTTCAGCATATGTAAATATACTTTTGCTTTTTTGTCTATTTCGCCAGGGGCCCCTGAACAGTGAATCTTCCAATCAGAGTTTGTGCAGTGTGGGCTCACTAAGTGACAAGGAGCTGGAAGTAAGTGAACCTGGTGTTTACTGGACAGCCTGTCCTGGGGTCAAACCAGAAGATACCTGATTACTGTCAACTATGTGAAAATAGTCAGGGTTCCATTCCAGCAGGAGAAAATATGCCACCTTTTGGACTCTCTAATTCCCTGCCATGCAAATAGCCTCAACAAAACTCAAACAATTTAGCCCTCGGGAAGGTGCAAGGCAGTGATCTTAACTCTCAAGTGCCTTGCAGTCTTCCTTAATGGAGTTAATTCATTTTTGGTGTAATACTTGCTGTTAGTGGGGTTGCAGTGGTCACTGATTTTTTGTTCCCCGGTATCAAAGAGGGGAAACATAACCCTCTGTGTTTACAAACTGAGAAGTCTTCCAGGGGGTTTTGAATTTCTTAGTGTGCTTTGATGCTGAGATATCTGCAGAAATTGATTTGGGATTTGTTTTTCTCCCCCTTAAGACTCCAGAAAAAAAACAGAATGACCAGCGCAACAGGAAGAGGAAAGGGGAATCCTTTGAGACCAACCAAGGTAAGCTGTGCTTTAGGCCCCCTAATTAGGATCTCCAAACATTCAGTAATGAGCACAGTTGTTTGAGAATTCTATTTTCCCTTGATATCTTTGAGTCTGACTCAAAGGTGTATTGGGCAACTTGTTATGATCTTGAGCTTGGAGCAGCACCCTTCCCTTCAGGGAAAATTTGCTGTCTGCATTATAAGACAAACAGTTTTAGTCCTGAGGCGGTCTTATTGCAATTTTCACCTGCATCTGTTTCACTACATGCACATGTCACGTTTGGGCATGGTTTTCCAGTGGCTGCTTGGCAAAGATAGTCACTTGCAGTGATCATACATCTCTGTCACACATGATTGTCACAAAACTTGAGGCACTGAAGTACTTCCATGTAAAAATAAAAATAATGGTTGAAATAGCCCTTAGGAATCTATCAGAAGTTGGTATATCGGAGAATGTAGACCTAAATTGTGAGGAAGAGTAAAAAATTTCCCTTTCTGATGCTTCCTTTCTTAAGTGGTCATTTTTGGTGTTGACAAATCACCCAGAAGCACCTAATCCCAAGAATCATATGGAGCAACCTTTGCATAGTCTGGAATCATACTGATGACACTTCCTTCTCTGGCCCCATTATGGTTGCTCCTTATCCACCCACTTCTGCCATGTCTTCCCGCATCCATCCTCAGTTTCTTTTATGTGCCTCTTCCTTTTTTTATAATAATTTTTATTTTATTTTATTTTATTTTTTTTGAGGAAATATCCCTTTTTATTAGAGACTGATTTGTTTACACAGAAGATTTGAATGAGAAATATGCACAAGCACTTATTTTCATATGTTCCTTAATATTAAAAAAAAATTTAAATAGCTCAACCAAACAAATGCCTAGTATGGTATTGGTCCAGGTAAGCCAAAGCTAAATAAAATCCTAAAATTTAACCTGTCTACAAAGATTGATGCCTTGCAAAGCAAACAAAAACTCCATGCCTACCTACTTAACTCAATGAGGAGGGTTACATATCAATGCACTTATAAGTTTATAAACTAAATTGGAACATATTATTGCCCAGTTGGTAGGTGAGCGTAAAGTCATCAGTGGTTTGCACAGGGTGTTTAGGCACTCACAGTGGTGCCCTGGCCACAGGATTTCCTTTCAGCCATCTGGGGCGGAAGAGAGATGTCACATAACTTTCAGTGCTTTTTACTTTATTCTCCATTTGATCACTTTGCCAATTTGCAGGGCCTTTCAGAGGCTGTGACGGGCCCCATTGCACCATGTGATGTCATGTGTTCACTGTGTCATGCCGTGTGATGTCATGTGTGTGACGCACATGACGTCACACACACGAGCCAGGCACCCCCAATGTGGGTTGGAACAATTTTTATTAATTTTAACATATAAATTATAGTACATACCACAAAACTTCACCACATATACAATCTTTTTTTGGACTTCCATCAGCACCTCTGCTCATCCACCGTTTTGACCACTTCTTATGCATTTCTTAAATTCATATTGCCTTTAATTATCTTAACTAACCATCCTCCCCTTTATATATTTTTGCAATAGTTCCAATAATTCACCTCACAAAACTTCTTGCAAACCTACAAACGTAGTCCGATCATCACAATTACTTTTCAAATAGTCTGTAAATTTACGCCAGTCTTCTGTGAATTTCTGGTTCCGCAGATTTCGAATCCTTCCTGTTAGTTTATCTAGTTCTGCATAGTCCACTAATTTCATCCTCCATTCTTCTTTCGTCGGTAATTCTTCTTGCTTCCATTTTTGTTCCAATAATATTCTTGCTGCCGTCGTTGCATATAAAAACAGCTTATATTCTTTTCTGTTTATATCACTTCCTACAATGCCCAGTAAAAATGCTTCTGATTTCTTTATAAATGTATATTTCAACATTTTTTTCATCTCATTATATATCATTTCCCAGAAGCTTTTCACTTTTTTACATTCCCATCACATGTGATAAAATGTTCCTTCTTTTTCTTTACATTTCCAACATTTATTGCTAACTTTATACATTTTAGCTAATTTAACAGGTGTAATATACCATCTATACATCATTTTCATCACATTTTCTTTTAAGGCATTGCATGCAGTAAACTTTAAACCCTCTTTCCATAATTTTCCCCAATCACTCAGCTGTATATTATACCCAAAATCTTTAGCCCAATGAATCATAACCGACTTTACCTCCTCATCCTTCAAATGCCATTCAAGCAGCGATTTATGTGCCTCTTCCAAAAACCTCATGCACACACATTCTTTGAGCTCTTGTCAGTTGTGCCTCCGTTGCCACTTTCTCCTTTTGCTGTTCTGTGTGTGCTCACATACACACATGTCTTTGTCCTTTTATCCAACATGCTTTTGGGGGAGCGACAGAGAATCTTTGATAATAAGCGTTGCATTTCAGATAGTCCCTTGGTAACTATCCCGGAACTGTGTCGTTTCAGAGGTTGGTCCTAATTGATATTTATTCTGCATCAACACAGAGGCTCTGTCTCATTCTAGTCTACTACTCTGACACACACCATCTGAAGTGTGAGGAGGGAGTCCTCCTAAAATGTAGCTGTCATTTACATGAAAAGTACATGCACAATTCTCACTTAAAGAAGGAACCCAGCTGTGCAGGATCCTTTTTTCCCCTCACAGAAAACATCAAGAGTCTTACATGTTAAGAGGAGCAGAATGCTACAGCACATGGACAGCTGAGTCTGGAAATTCCCTTATAATAAACAGGCACATCCATAATCTTTGGCACTACCCAATTCCCTTCTTATCTCAAAACCAAGACAATTTTTAAAAAGAAGAATTAAACCCTGAAGCATGAGAGTGTTTTGATTTTGAAGGTTTAATACCATCTGTTTTTTTTTCCTTCCAGGCAAAGTCACTCCAAGGGGACATAAAATTAGTGATTATTTTGAGGTAAGCCAGTTTTACATGTAACTTTTCAGAAAACGGTGTCCTTGCAAATTCTTTCCATGTAGGTTAGAGACAGGGACTCTTCTAAATAATATGTAAACATCTTAGAGAGGGAGGCCCTTGCAGTTAAATGACTAAATTTTCTAGGGAACTGTCTTCTTTATATTTTTAAAACAGTTTTAGGGCAAAAAAAATCCAGATCTTAATTGTAGCTGTTCCCTTGTGTGCATAGTTTTCTGTGCCCCAGTTTCTATGCACCTGTGCAGTGTGCTTTGCTCTGTGAAACTTTCACAGTGTTTCCATGAACTTACTGGTCTACTTTTTTGGTCCCCTCCAAATTTTAGTTTGCTGGGGGAAGCGGTCCAGGAACAAGTCCTGGAAGAAGCGTGCCACCTGTTGCACGATCATCGCCACAGCATTCCTTATCAAATCCTTTACCTGTAAGTATTCACTCAAAGGGACAGAATGTGGGCTTTTGTGAGTAATGTGGCACCCTGAAAAGGGTATCATTTCTTTTATATTTTTTTATTAAAGCTCATTTTGAACTTCAAATTTAAGCAATGTTTACAAACCTAATAGGTGGTGGTTCAGAAATCCTTTTTGGTAGTGCAAAGCTTCCAGGGTTCAGGTATTGGGATCTGAATGCTCCCCTTAACATTCCCTCTACCTGAATTCTTACTCCCACTGTCTGTGCTGTCTGTCTAACCCAGTGTTGGGCTCTGTTTGATTAAGGTGTGTGTGCAGTAGCTAGGCAGCAGGTAATCTTCAAAGGAGGAGGCTCATACATACGAACGAGATGTGGCAGGAACTATATTTCTAGAAGAGTGAAGGCCAATCAAAAGTTGAAAACCACCATGACTCAACATTTCAAGGGCATAGGGCAAGATAGAAATCTTCTTAGCACTGCATTTCCTTCTCCTGCCCATGTAAAATTTAATGGCAGTGTCTGTTATCCATTGCTGTAAATAACTACATAGAAATGACAAGTGTGTCCACCTATCTGTGTGATTTTGTCATAAGTTAGCTTGAGCTAGAAGTACCATTACTAATCCTAGGACAAATAATTTAACAAAGACGTTTGGTTTGACCACATCACCATACCTTTCTTTTTCTTTGTAGGTTTTTTTAAAGGATTCTAAATTGCTCAGGAACAAGTTTTAGAAGAGGCAGGAAGTTATGGGTTTGCCCCAGAGGGGAATGGGAATGGGACTACCATGATGGCAAATGGAGGTAGATATGGAGGCAAACAAAGATATACAGTGGTGGGGAGTGCGTGTTACATCAAAGCCCTTGCTCCCTCTGCTTTTCCTGCTGTGCTTCAGAGTCGGGGGTTGCCAGTCAGCTCACCTGGTGGTGGTGGTAACTGCCAAGTCTGTCCAGAATAAAACATCTGTTGTCCACAATTTAATAGCAGGGACTGAGTTGGCATTCATAACTGAGAGCTGGGCAGATGAGCTTGGTGGCTGTATGCTAGTGCAGCTACATATGTCCACCTGGGTACTTGCTGCAGCACCGTTCAGGTCAGAGGGGCGGTGAGGGAGAGTCAGAATCATCCTCACTAGGAGGACAGTCCACACTGTTTCTGAATTTGAGGGAATGTTTGTGGCATTGGGCGGAACAGGGATTTTGTTGGTGTGGCATTCACTTCACTGCATTACAGCCTTCCTAACTGAGCAGACAGAGGTAATCTGAGATGTGGAAAATCCATGGTTCTAACTATGGAAAGGGGGCATACAAATAAAATGATGGAGGTTGGGGGGGGGGATGACAGCTCCTAAATTGTGGAATTCCCTCCCCACATAGGTGCATCTGGCATCTTTCTTGGATATGTTTTGTTGTATGCTGAAGTCGCACCTGTTTACCCTATCTGTTGACACTACATTTTAAGACCCCCTCTAGTTGTGATTGCAATTTGTTTCAAACTGTCTTCGAGCTGCATTTTATATTGCTGTAACCCACCCTGAAACCTTCTGGAAGAGGGCACGTAATAAATCATGTTTTTTTAAAGATACCTTAAAACCATATCTAGTACTTGTTTTTACAGTTTACTCAGCTGGAAGAATGGAAAAGGAATTGTTTATTACAACCTCAATTGCACATTTATCTTCTGCAGGATATACAGTGGTACTTCAGGTTACATACGCTTCAGGTTACAGACTCCGCTAACCCAGAAATAGTGCTTCAAGTTAAGAACTTTGCTTTAGGATGAGAACAGAAATCGTGCTCCGGCAGCATGGCAGCAGCAGGAAGCCCTATTAGCTAAAGTGGTGCTTCAGGTTAAGTACAGTTTCAGGTTAAGAACGGACCTCTGGAACGAATTAAGTACTTAACCCAAAGTACCACTGTAATATTCTCAAAAAGTCATTCTGTACATGTAGACTGAGCAAGTGTGTAATGGTTACGTGCATGCGTGTTGACAAATGGCAGGGTCAGCTTTTAACTTCATCCTTTTTAGGAGGTATGGTGTATGTTTTTCCCAATGTTGTATACATATATCATTGGAAGGATGTCCTGTTTTCTGTTTTTATAGGAAACATTTGTAAGGTTTGGGTTTGGTTTTTTCAGGGCCCAAACTGAGCATGGTAGAGATGAGCACACTCTACTGGGTCTAGAGGATCTAGCCTGGACTAGCCTCATTTTCCCCCTCGTGGTGAAGTGCTGATCATGCTTGAAGTTCATCCAAGCTTATTTCCCTGTATCTGTGTGTCTGTATAATATGCCTCGGGACGCGGGTGGCGCTGTGGGTAAAAGCCTCAGCGCCTAGGGCTTGCCGATCGAAAGGTCGGCAGTTCGAATCCCCGCGGCGGGGTGCGCTCCCGCTGCTCGGTCCCAGCGCCTGCCAACCTAGCAGTTCGAAAGCACCCCCGGGTGCAAGTAGATAAATAGGTACCGCTTACCAGCGGGAAGGTAAACGGCGTTCCGTGTGCTGCGCTGGCTCGCCAGATGCAGCTTTGTCACGCTGGCCACGTGACCCGGAAGTGTCTCCGGACAGCGCTGGCCCCCGGCCTATAGATGTGAGATGGGCGCACAAACCCCAGAGTCTGTCAAGACTGGCCCGTAAGGGCAGGGGTACCTTTACCTTTACCTATAATATGCCTAGTTTTTGTAAGAAGCGTTAGAGCCAATCAGAAGCAGTGTTAGAACAAGTAACAGTGAGCTGCTGTTCCAGGCCCCCCTCTAGAATGATAGGGAACTTCAGCTCATGTCATTTGAGAGACAAAGGTATGCCACGCTATCTCAAAAAACTACAAGTACCCTCCTGTGCAGGCAGGAGGTGTGAACAAGGATGTGGCAGCCAAGAAGCACCATTAAAAATTGGGTGCAGTGGTAGTCAAGTAATGCTGATAGAATTTGCAGGTTCCCAAACATATGAGAGTAAATAGACCCCGTGTCATTTCAGCGTATAGGAAAACTGGCAATGGTACTAGACGTCATTCGTGAACAGGGAAAAAGGACTAAAGCATATTTGTTAATGCCAATGAACCTAGATCTGGCTGTTCATTCAGATCAAGCAGTCAGAGATGTAAGACAGTTAAGCAAAGGGAATTAAAAGAAGCTGAATGACACCAATCAACCTTAAGTGTGTTAAAGAGTTGAGGCCTTTGTCACTTCTTCAAAAGAGACAAGTCTGGAGGCAGGGTGTGTGTGTGTGTGTGTGTGTGTGTGTGTGTGTAAGAGGAGGGCCCATGTTGCAACTTTGCACCAACCTAGAGAAATTATGCTTGGCAGTCTCTTCCATCATGTTGTGATGCCTTTCCCCCTTCTTTCTCATTCAATACATAGAGATATGTTTTGCCTGGATAAGAGGAGACACGAGTGGGGGCAGAATGTGATAACAACACTCCTCTACCTGATAGACTATTCTATTGGAAAGGGTAAAAACTTGTTCTCTGCTGCCACAGAGAGCAGGACAAGATCTAACAGGTTCCAGTTAAGAGAGGGTACATTTTGGTTAAACATTGGGAGCAGCTTCTTAACAGTAAGAGCAATACAGCAATAGAACTAAATGCCTGTGGTATAGCATTTGGAGGAGAGGTGGTTGGGAAGCCTGTGAGTCTGAGGCTCGGCACTTTTCTTCCACCTAATACCATAGGTTTCCATTGTGCCCAAAAAGGTGCAAAGGCATTAGGGACTGTGTCTTTTATTTGCCTAGTAGTAATGGGGCCGCTTTTGGTAGCTAGATCACACGCTTCCTCGCTCCCTCCCATTGCTTCTCCTCACTGTTTCCAAGCTGCCGTATTTACTAATGCATGGATCAGATTTGTTATCTATGACTCTACCTCTCCCTCCTTCTTTTCTCTTCAAAGTATCTTGTGGTTTTCTTTCAATGTATTACAGCGGCGAATGGAGCAGCCGCTTTACGGGGTAGACAACAGCGCAGCCAAGGAACTGCAGGAGGATCACTCTGCTCTGCCAACGCTGGTGTCGGCGATGCTGGCGAAACAGCGGCTAGAGGGCGAGCAGCTGGCCCAGAGGGGTGCAAGCCTCTGTTTTCCATTTTCTTCGGTGAGCATGGTCTTAATGGCCACACCCAAGGGGGTCTGAATGGGTCTGACATGGGTGGATAGCATTCAATCTCCCCCCCCCCCGCATCTGTATGGCCCCCTTATTAGAATGTTGGTTTTCTTTCTTTTTGTTCAAATTCTAGTCAGTGGTTGCAGCTTGTGACACCAAAACAGCTAAAGGTTTTAGCTTTTCTTTTTTTTCTCTCTAGGAAGTATTCTTCCCCCCAAACCCTACTTAACTGACCCCACCTTGAGGTACTCCTTTCTCTGGGGCCTCTTCTCCCTCCCATTTTCCTTGCTTTACCTCTCTCCCATCCCTTCATGGTGATGAAATGGAGCTCCCCATTTCTAAATGGAACACAAATTGAAGTTTAGAGAATCACAGCTTTTCCAGTTCTCATGATTTGAAAGACCAATATACTAAAGGTTTTTTTTTGTTATTTAATGGTTTCATCTTCAAGATATGGTAGCATAGTCAATTCTTTTGCAGGAGTGGTTCAGTGGCCATCACATGTAACTTCGGCATGTTGATTAAACTAGTAAGTAGCAACTAAAATGGGCAAGATGGCTTCCAAGGTAGCGCTTGGCTTTGAACAAGTTGTGTGCTCTTTTGCTCTGACAATTACATCTTCAGATTGTGAAATGTAACCTAATCTTATTTAGAAGGCCAAATGCTTCAACTTTAAAATGCTTATTTCTCATGATTCACACACCCCTCTTTTCTGCAGTGTCTCCTAAGATTCCACATTGAAATGCATCCATAGAAAGAATCTGTCAGCTTGTACAGGCTTATTAAGTGCAAAGCAAATTGCATTTCTAGGGTTGTCATTCGACCCTCTTAGCTCCAACAGCTAAATCTTTGTGTCACTGCCCCAGACCCCAGGCATTTGCCAAAGAAATGCATTCATGACTTTACAAACAATTCATTCTCTTAAAAGCATTTTGGCTCTTTCCCTGGAAATGATCTCTAATGTGCTTTTTAAATCATCTTAACTGTAGGTTGGGTCCAGATGTAGTTAGTTGTTCATTTTGTCCCATTGCAATCGAGGGGATTTAATTAGTCATGACTAGCTTATCCCATTGATTTTATGGAAATAAAGTGTGACTTAATCTGGACCTAGCCCCGTGCATGTGATCAGACAGACTTTGAAACATAAGAACATAAAAAGAGTCTGCTAAATCAGGCCAGTGACAAGCATCCTATTCTCACAGTGGTGGAACAGATGATTATGGGAAGCCAGTAAGCAGGATTCAACACAAGAACACTCTTCCCAACTGGTATTTGGTAGCATTGCTCCCTCCAACAGTGGAGACCATAGCCATCATGGCAAGAAGCCATTGATAGCCCTGCGCTCCATGAATTTGTCTAATTCTCTTTTAAAGCCTTTGAACTTGGTGGCCATCACTGCCTCCCGTGGGAACTGCATTGTGTAAAGAAGTACCGTATTTTTTGCTCTATAAGACTCGCTTTTTCCCTCCTAAAAAGTAAGGGGAAATGTGTGTGCGTCTTATGGAGCGAATGCAGGCTGCGCAGCTATCCCAGAAGCCAGAACAGCAAGAGGGATTGCTGCTTTTGCTGCTCAGCGATCGCTCTTGCTGTTCTGGCTTCTGGGATTTAGAATATTTTTTTTCTTGTTTTCCTCCTCCAAAAACTAGGTGCGTCTTGTGGTCTGGTGTGTCTTATGGAGCAAAAAAATACGGTACTTTCTTTTATCTGTCCTGAATCTTCATTGGATGTCCACAAGTTCCAGCGTTATGAGAGAGGGAGAAAAACTTTTCTCTGTCCACTTTCTCCATGGCATGCATAGCTTTATAAACTTCTTTGATGTCACTGGTTACTGGCCTTTTCTGTAAAATAAAAAATCCCAAACACAGCTACCTTTCTTACTAGGGGAGGGAACCTGCAGCACCCTGACTCTATTACTGCCGATGCTAATTCTGTTTCCTTGGAAATATGAAACCTGCTGCCTATCAGAATTGACAGCACTCAACTAGGCAAGATAAGATTGCTTTCTTTAACCTTAGGTAACAGCTGGGAAGAGTGTGTGTTTGACATAATGCTTTGCCATCCTATTAATTTACAGCCCATGTCCTTCATTTACTCCTTTTCTTGCAGGCCCAGCAAGGCAGTCCTTCTTCAACAGGTTCAGGGAACACAGAGCATTCCTGCACCTCCCAAAAACAGATTTCCGTCCAGCATAAACAGACACAGGTATAAAACCGATGAACAACGTACTGCAATGTCTGTGTTGTATCTTGCTTGAGTCAAACACATATCATTGGAGAAATAATGGAGGGCAATGAGGTAGTGACATAGCTATGCCAGAAGAAGGCTGGTGTTTATTCCATTATCAGTTGTTTCCTTCTAAGTGCCTTCAGCCTTAGGGATATTGTTGGCTTATTCAAAACAATGTGTTTTGGTCAGCAGATTTCCAGAGGAGATGCTATTTTTCTTGCCTCCAGCCTCCCACCATTGTCATGTTCTTCTCCCCCCCCCCCAGTGGTAGACAAAGTTGTCTTTTACTTTGCTGTTCATTTGTTTATTTTAAAATGCTGCTGTCCTTCAACCCTGACTCCTTTTGCAAAATGGGTGCACGCTGTCTGAACAATTCTGAGTGCTGTGATCTGCATCTGGCATTTCCAACACATGCATCACCATGCCCAAAAGAAAGAATCTGCCTGCACATGGGATTTCCATGTGTTCTTCAAAATTCCTATTCGTACTAAGAGGCCTCTGATCAGGGCAACCATATAAAATGATGGCTTTCAAACTTTTAGGACCCTTTCAGATTGATTTTTCTGCTGAGGATCCCATGTGCATCTGTCCCTTTAAATTGTAAATGACTCTGGGATGTGCAAGGAGGGGTCCTCAGCCTTTGGGGCTACACCATTGCACTGTGGAGGTGAGACAGCTGCCCAGAACTCACCCTTCTGGTTATATAACAGAGGGGGAATTTGGTATTGGTGGATAAAGCTGCCTTTCAGGGAAACGAGAATCCCAGATTCTGATCTTCTCATTGAAGACGATAGGATCTTGTGGAATCCAGCCGTGGTTTCAGTTTTTAAGCTTTGTGGCAGTGTTGCATTTTGAAAAGGTGACCAACTGAAAATAGGTAGAAAGAGACCCAATACCCCCTGAAAGGTAGGCTGCTTTTCTGAGGGGAAAGTGGCTTGCTCAGAGGCACACCATTATGTATGGATATAACACGCTTTGGGAGGAGCGTGATTAAAATGTTCATAGGAAATGTCTGCAAAAGGCATCTCAGCTCCACACACAATCCTACCCACCCTGCCTCTCATACCCTTTATAGATTTAGTGTGCTGAGCGACAGTGGTGTGATTCTGTTTTTCCCACAAAGTTTCAGGGAATACAAACTGTGCTCTAAGATAGAGGTGGGGAACCTGCAACTTTCCAGATGATGGTGGACTACATCTCCCACCATCCCAAACCATTAGCCTTGCTGTCTGGGGTTAATGGGGGTTAACATCTGGAGGACCGCAGGTTCCCCGGCCTGTATGGCTTGTCGCTTGCTTTCCCCCCCATGACCCCGCATTACTGGGATTAGAATGGAGTTTTGCCAGCTTTGCTACACTTGGGAAATCTCAGCCCTTTTTTCCCCTTAGGGACTAGAGAAGGCTTTTATGACAGATGTGAAAAGATTTCAGCTCCAGCTGTACCATTTGCCTGATGTTTTGGTTTGCCTTTTGTAAGGGAAAACATTTTCTCCATAATTTCAGGTTGTTCCATTCATTGGTCACGAAGGAACAAAAGACTCGTGTTTGACATGTTTTCTGTCCCTGAAACACCCAATCACTTCTTAGGTGATTTTTCACATTGAGCTCTTTCCCTCTTCCTCCTGCAGTCTGATCTCACGGTAGAAAAAATATCTGCACTAGAAAACAGTAAGAACTCTGACCTGGAGAAGAAAGAAGGCAGGATAGATGACCTATTGAGAGTAAGTACACCTGTAAACTCTTCTAAAAATAATAATACTTTTTTAACGCATAGAGCGGTAATGTAAAGTGAGAGAATGTATCTATAACATAGGGAACTTGTTAGTATAATGGGATTAAATTGTAGATGGGCTAGGATTTCTTGAAGCACCCAACCATGTTCTTGCAGAACCTGATTATTCCAATGAAGAATTTGTTTTCTATTCAAACAAAGAACCCTTTAAATATATATATATATTCTTATGACTACACCACTTAATACAAATGTGAAATGACTAAAATTCCTCCATGGCCCAACAGTTGAACACTGTGGTGCCTTCTATGTTCTCTGGTACTATATTTTGACAACTACAGCATCTTCATCATTTCCCTCTCTGCCTGCATGCCATCCAGGTGAGATTTTGGCTGTTCTCTGTTTGGCTACCTGCTTATCATTACTTCTATTTTCAGGCAAACTGTGACTTAAGGCGACAGATAGATGAACAACAGAAAATGCTTGAGAAGTACAAAGAACGGTTGAATAGATGTGTGACAATGAGCAAGAAGCTTCTTATAGAAAAGGTAAGTTTTGGCTTCCTAATTGCCCTTTACAACCTTCTCACCTTTGCCCTCTTCTCTCCTCCCAGCCCTTCAGTTCTGTGCATTTTGTTGCAACATGTATCCTGCTGTAACTTGCATACTTGAGGGTATTGATGAACACATTAATTGGAGTAAAGATTGCACAAATGTACTGGGCCCACGAGGACATTGTTTTATCATATTCATATGGACATGCATGCAAAGGTATATTATACTGAGTCAGATCGGCTTGAGTCCACCCTGGCACTTTCTGCAAAACACTTCCTCTGCTTTTGAGCTACAGCCCCCCTCCAAATTTTTATTGTAGTATAACTACCACCATTTTTTGTGAGCATTGCTTTTGAGTATGCCCCTTCCTAGTGACCTCTGCTATATCCTGGAGACCCACTGAAAATCCTAATTCAGACCTTGTCACATGGAGGTGCATTTAGAACAAATGCTTACCATCACCAAAAGTTATTTCTGGGTTGTGGAGTCAAATTTGTAATGACATTTACAACACTAGAGAGGTGAGCAGTGAAACTTGCCAAACCTCAAAACCAGGCTGTGTTGCATCAGGAAGACAGTGTGGCTTGGGCTGTGACGTTTATTACAGTGGGGTAGCCATTGAGAACATCTCTTGCTGTTTAGAATTAATGCATGGATAAAGAGCCACTTTTTTTTCTCCTTCTTCAGCTCTGGCCTAAAAGGCCCTGGCTTGAATTGTATTCAAAAGGCTGTAAGCTACCATTCATTTTCATGGAAATCTCCCATTTTGTTCCCTCCCAGGCATGTGCATGCAGCACTTTTGGTTTGAATGTGTGTATCTAGTAGCCCTTTTTCTTTCTTTACAAAGAACCAGTTGCTAAGCCACATGTAAGGGACCAGATGGAGGCCACAGGTTTGCACATGACAGACTACTTTCTACAGTGGTGCCTCGCAAGACGAAATTAATCCGTTCCACGAGTCTCTTCGTCTTGCAGTTTTTTCATCTTGCGAAGCACGGCTATTAGCGGCTTGGCGGCTATTAGCGGCTTAGCGGCTATTAACGGCTTAGCGGCTTTAAGAAAAAGGAAACAAACTTGCAAGAACTCGCAAGACGTTTCGTCTTGCGAAGCAAGCCCATAGGGAAATTCGTCTTGCGGAATGACTCAAAAAACGGAAAACTCTTTCGTCTTGCGCGTTTTTCGTCTTGCGAGGCATTTGTCTTGCAAGGTACCACTTGAGGAGTGTTAAACTTTGCATCATTCATATTTTCGGTCCTCATTGACTGACTAGCAGTGTGGTGAACCCCAGTTGTAGCAGCGTTGATTCATACTATCCTTCTCTCCCTAGTCAAAGCAGGAAAAGATGGCATGTCGAGATAAGAGTATGCAGGATCGGCTGAGACTGGGTCACTTTGCTACGGTGCGGCACGGAGCGTCTTACACTGAGCAGTGGACAGATGGCTACGCTTTCCAGAACCTTATCAAGTAAGTGCCGTAACTGCAACTTCTGCCTTTTCTCATGGCGGCAAAGTGTACAGGCAGTTACTTGACTTGTCCTTTTCACAAATCCATATGTAACTAAGGTGCTTCTACAAAACGTGTACATTTTTTAAAGAACCCTGTTTGCCAGGACTCAGGGCAGGTCACATACTTAACAATAGGGTTGCCATATTTCCAAAATCCGGACAAAGTTGTTAAATTGTTTTTATTGGGGGGAGGGATGTACTTTGCTAAGTAATAGTATTGCTGCACAAAGCCATGAGCTGTAGAACTGCATATACAATAACACGTCTTAAATATATGTTGAGATACACCTGTATTTACCACTGATTAGTAGATGCCCCGGTAAACACTGCCTCATGAAGAAGCATTCTAACACTTAAATATACAGTATTATAAGGGTGAAAACCAGGAGTAGCAGGTGATAGCCTGCAGATTTGGTAGAGTAAGTCAAGGCATGTGCAGGCCTCCATCGCACCTTTATAAAACTTGCCATTGCCCCTTTCCTGATAGAGTGGTATTCATGTGATCACAACAGTTGCATCACTGTCACTTGTCCCAAGTTTTATACATTGCAAAAATTCAGGGTTGTATGTTTTCTGTAACATAGAATATGGTATGTTGTAGCAAATATGACCAGAAACCAACGCTTCTAATATGCTTGCCCAGGAATGCAGAAGATGAGCCACTTCTCTGTGTCATGTATTATATTTTGTTCTCTAATTTGTGTGCATGTCCTGCTTTTGTTTAGGCAACAAGAGAGGATAAATTCCCAAAGGGAAGAGATAGAAAGGCAACGGAAAATGTTAGCAAAGCGGAAGCCACCTGCCATGGGGCAGGCCCCTCCAGCAACCAATGAGCAGAAGCAGCGTAAAAACAAGACAAATGGAGCGGAAAATGAAACGTAAGTGCTGCAGAAAAAAATTCAGGTTGCTTTCTATGAGTCGGATGAAATGCAGAGAATAGCTTATGGCTGAAGTTCTCAGGTTTTCCACAGTAGATCTCCCCAAAACATACAAAATTATTGGAGCCTTTTTTCTGCAGTCCACCTGTTGTTTTACAATAATTAGTAGTTGGTTTGAAAGTGTTGCTGTTAATATTTGGCTTTGCCACAGCCACAAACTTGCTTCTATTCGAAAAGGTACTTCTGTTTGTGCAAGTACACACACCGAATTCCACATCATGCAAAGTAAGTACAGTGGTACCTCTAGTTGCGTTCCGCTCTTGTTAAAGACTTTCAGCTTACGAACGTGGCATGTTCGCCACGTGCACATGCGCAGAAGCGATCTTCGCGCATGTGCAGAAGCGCTTGATTGTGCCGCGCAAATGCCCAGAAGAGGCACTCTAGTTGTGGACTTTTCGGGGTGTGAACGGTGAAACGGATTAAGTCCACAACTGGAGGTACCACTGTACAGTATCGCCCTTTCTCATAAAGTGATGGACGAAAACTGGCGTGACAGATATTGTACTCTGCCTAGTAAAGGCTCAGTTTAATGACACTCAGGACCACGTCCTTACAATCTGCCCGTGTCCCTCTGCTCAGCACCTCTCCTGCAGAGAGAGATGCAAAAGTTCTTTGAAAAACATAGTGATTAGCCTGGAGGAGGAAGTGGAAAAATAAAGTGCTTTTGGCGAGGAGGGAGCACTTCTGAAGTGAAGCAGATGAAGGAGGCTTAGAATAGCAGAGAGTCGGGCAGCTTCTTAGAAGGGCTACATTGTGGGTCTTCCTTAAAAGAGCAACATCTGCTAGGTGGGGGGTGTTTCTCTGTAGATGGGTGAGGGAAATGAAGACGGAGGATCTGTGTGAATGAGAGGAAGGGGGTGGGTGGATAGATAGATAAGATGTCTGGGGTGGTGTTAGCACCCTGTGCTGGCATTTGGCCTCTTACACATTAACCCCAAAGGAATGCATCCCTGGGCAATGGGTGAGAGAGGTTCCTCACCTGTGCCCTAGTAAGTGTGGAGCCTTAGTTGGGGCAGTCCCTTAATGCTTGGAAGGGCAGAGTGATGGATGCCAAGCACAAGAGGAGAGGGGACTTAGTTCAGTGATCGAGCATAAGATTTTAAGTGAAACACACACCATCAATCCTTGACACCTCTGATGTTGTTTTTTAAGATATTCACAGCAGAGCTGGGAAACACACTTCCCTTGATTGCCTTGAGTGCTGGTAGTCATACTAGACAATATTGGGCTGTGTTTGAACCAGTGGCCTGACTGCTGTATTCAGTAGGGATAGGAAACCCCAGTAAAGTGTTACAAAAATGCAAAGGTAAAAACAGGAATGGGTCCCAGGCCTGTCTTTTTTTTTTTTTTTTTTTTGTCACCTGCCTTTATCCCGCTATTGGTTCTTCAGAGTAATCTTTTGGACCACTTATTTTGTGCACGTGCAGGTTAACGTTAGCAGAATATCATGAACAGGAGGAAATCTTCAAACTCCGGCTAGGACATCTTAAAAAGGTAAAATATTGTGTTGCAAAATGACTTCAGAGAGGCAGTGGTTTCAGCTGCCATCTTGTGTTTTGTGTCTGTATGACTCTTCAGCATTAATCCCAAAGCA
Source organism: Podarcis vaucheri (assembly GCF_965113315.1). NCBI lineage: Eukaryota > Metazoa > Chordata > Lepidosauria > Squamata > Lacertidae > Podarcis > Podarcis vaucheri. Next base: position 41,816,149 of record NC_138751.1, on the reverse strand, counting down.
CTCTTAACACCCCTTGAAGTGTCCAAAATACTAGCTCTTATAAACAACATTCTCACTTGTGCACATTGCAGGAGAAGATTGGGAGCGATGGGCAAGGTCTTTTCAGGGGAAGCTTGTTTTCTTTTTACTGATCGTCTCATTTTTCTCTATCAGATGAGCTTGATCAACACACTGTTGGAAAAGCACTGATTTGAACAGGTTGATTCCCACAGCAATGAAATAAGAAATAGAACTGTCCGTTGCATTTGTTCCTTTCCAGTGCCTCAGTTCTTAGCCCAGTAGCTGTGAAATAGACTAGAGCTTTTCCACACTGCTCAGACAATCCTATTCTAGTAGCGCTGTATTCTGTCCACAAAGGACTGATCTCCTGAGTCATTTTGCCCTGATTGTGCTGAGCATGTCACTATCATCTAGTCCAGGCCTGAGGATTGTTTCACAAGAAAAGTATGTTTATTGAGATGGAAGGTGTACTTACTATAACACTGGTTCACATTGAATCATCTCAGCTGGGGGCAACAGGGAGGAACAAGATATAACCCTTAAGTTTAGGAGTTGAAAGCCATAGTAGTCATGTACATTTTCTGAACACCATTAGAATCTGTAAAAATGCTTAACTTTTACCCTGCCTGTAACTGCTTTGTTGTTCAAGACAAACACGTTCCTTTCGTCAGGTATACAGAGTTTAAATTTAACTTTTGGTATAGCTGTTAAAGTGATGTTTTTCTTTGTGTAGGAAGAAGCAGAGATCCAGGCAGAACTGGAGCGGTTAGAGAGGGTTAGAAATCTACATATCAGGGAATTGAAAAGGATACATAATGAAGATAATTCACAGTGAGTATTGGGCATGAGAGAGCTACCCAAAGTGACAAGGCACCAAATAGCTACAATATGTCTTTTTTGCTTAAGTGTGTGTAGCAGACTTGCCACTTAATACCAACAATTAATAATGCAGTGGATTAATACTTTGGTTCATGAACAAGGATTATGTCTCCTCTGTTACTCTTAACCACCCCACACCTGAGATCTTCTTAATAGTACAGTGGTACCTCGGGTTACAGACGCTTCAGGTTACAGACTCCGCTAACCCTGAAATAGTACCCCCGGTTAAGAACTTTGCTTCAGGATGAGAACAGAAATTGCGCAGCTGCGGCACAGCAGCAGCAGAAGGCCCCATTAGCTAAAGTGGTGCTTCAGGTTCAGAACAGTTTCAGGTTAAGAACAGACCTCCAGAACGAATTAAGTTCTTAACCCGAGGTACCACTGTATAACAGACCCAAGGGATCACCTCATCCCTTGTTAATGGTTCGGGATTCTTCAGTACCTAGAAGAACTCTCCCCTCCTGGCTATACTGAGATCCAGGTAGCCTGTATTCCCACAAGATCTACCTCTCCCGATTCGGTCACAGCCCTCCCAGAACACTCCTGTCTGTATACCTTTCCCAGACCCCCAACCCAGTCTCCATATCCAAGCTGCGAGGCTCTGTCCTCTCGCTATGGATAGTCTCAGTGAACCAGTTCTCCTTATCTCACTCCCTAACTCACAGCTCCAGTCAAACCCTATCTCTTAACCTGAACCTTTGCCCTATCATCTTAAATCCAGCCCCATCAAACTCCCTCAAAAACTGCTCCTTTTATTCCCCCCCCCCCCAGTGCTGTTCCTCCCCACTTTGTGGCTAGCTGACTCTGTCGCCGATAGAGAGAGGCTCCAGTACTCTGGTGTCTGTCACAGAGTGATATGTCTAACAAGCAAAGCACTGAAGAAATTTGGATGGTTCTGTATTGTACCCTTAGGGTTGTGTTTGTTTCAGTTTAATGTCCCCACATGATTCTTTAAATAGCTCATGGTAGTCAACAATTTTAAAGACATCATTTCCTTGTCATCTTTAACTTCTAATGCTGTACGGGCCAACTCAGTGCTAGCTGTTTTAGTATTAATACGGTGTCATAAATGTTTACAGGGGAACATCAGCAAACAAAAAAGGAGCTTGCATTCTAGATTGTGCTTGACCTATCATTAACAAATGCAGTATCTGTTTGAGATTTGGAGTAAGCTCCTCTAGCCCCTTTACATTTTCACCTGCTGCTTGTGGCTGGCTGACCATAGGTAGATCTCTCTGGAGATGTAACGCATATCCTGCCACACTGTCTAGTGCAGTGTTTGATATGATCAAAATACAGGCCTCTGTATTCCCTGCTCTTGTAGGTGCCCTACTGCCATAATATCAGAGCTCCTGATCACTCACCAGTTGTGTGATGGCTGTAGTTCCTCCAAGCAGCATGTAAATCTAAAAGGTGCATAGCTCTACAATTTGTTGGGTTACAGATTGTGTGAGAACTAGTATACCTGGCTCAATACCGAGAGAAACTCCCTTTTGCCCAGGATAATCACTATTCTGAGTTATTCAGCTGAAGATATTACAGGTGCTGCATGAATAAATAAAATAATTTCTCCTCTCCAGATTTAAAGACCACCCAACACTAAATGACAGGTACTTGTTGCTACATCTCCTGGGCAGAGGCGGATTTAGTGAAGTATATAAGGTAAGTTAGATCTCCTTTGGCTGATTGGTTGTCCTAATTTGACTCCTTGATAAAATGACTCTGAAGCCAGTGTCTTAATTATCTGGCATCTCAAGAAATAAAGGTGGGACAGAGCTCTGCCCGAGATCCTCACCATTCAGCATGAATTGATAAAGGGCATGTTCATGTGCTTATCACAACTGGGTGTTTTTAAATTTGAATCATATTCATCTCACTTTGGAGGTGCCAGGTTTATAAATGCATTCGTATGAACTTGCAAACACTCATGTATGTTCATATATATGCATTCATATTGGAGCAATTGCATTATAAGCAAGCATACTAAGGGAAATTCACATCCTTAATGACAAAAATAATAGGGAACAGCATTATGCATGAAGCAATTTGCCTACTAAAATACTATGTGGGGGTGTCTCAAAGAAAACGTTCAACATCCACACAAAATCGTTTAAAATTAATTTGGAATTGCTGACTTTTTCCCTCAGTGGAAGGAAGTGAAATTTGTTTAGGGTCGGGGTGTCAGCTCTGATAGTATTCTGAATCGGCTCTCTCCTTCATCTTCCAGGCATTTGATTTAACGGAACAGAGATATGTAGCAGTAAAAATCCATCAGTTAAATAAAAACTGGAGGGATGAGAAGAAAGAGAACTACCACAAGTAAGTAACTCTGGATGTTGAACTGCGGGGGGGGGGGGTTTAAAAAAGGCATAACTTCTAAAATGAAAATGTGGTTAGTAAAAGAGGTTCATTGCTTCTGTCTGAAAAACAGCTGGTGGTTCTACTCTTTTGAACCAAAAAAATGCCTTAATTTTTGCCCGTGTTAACACAATAAATGGTTGAAGGAGCAAGACTTGAAGGGAGCTGAAATTGCTTTGGAAAAGGAGAGGGATAAGAGCAGAATGTTTAGGGACTCTGCAGAGAAAAAGACCCTTGAAAAAGAACAGGTTACACTTCAGCATCTCTGTAGGTTCCTCATTGTCCTGGAATCACAACCCTGGTCCAGAGCAGTGAAGTTATATTTTCTTGCCTGAGCTACTGCTAGAAATATAGTGAAATGCAACTGTGCAATAGCATTGGGTTTTGGTGGTCAAAATGTCCATTGCTAGTGATTTTACAAAAATGTTTGATTTTTTTTTAAAAAAGTTTTGTCATTGTAAACTGCCCCAAGGTTTAGGTAGATAGTTGAGAATAAGAAAATTAAATAAGGACGCTTTCCTTGTTGTTACAGGCATGCGTGTAGAGAATACAGAATCCATAAAGAGCTGGATCATCCTCGTATAGTTAAGCTGTATGACTATTTCTCGCTGGACACTGACTCGTAAGTGCTGCTCTTTTTGCAATTCTGCGGTAAAACTGGCTACTTGAATGACTGTGCTTGGGAATCTTGGGTCTCCTTATTGCTCAGAGCTCAACGTGAAAGTGGGACGTGTGTCATGTAAGACATTCTGTGTCAAGGGTTTAGAATACAAAGGGGTCTATAAAAGAGATGAGTTGTGTTGTTCAGGGTACCCCTCACTCCCCAGTATGTATTCCCTTTCAGTGTGGGACGAATTCCTACACAGCAAGGAATTGAACGGGGCAGAGGGCATCCTGTAGCCTTGCCGCCCTGTTAACTGCCACGACTGAATGTGTGTGTGGAGGGAAACAAAGCTGTAACAGGTTTTGTAACTATTACAAAAATTACAAAAACTCTCCCACATTCAAACCACCAGACCCATTAGGAATAACAAATGACACTCTTTCAGTCAAAATAAAGTTAACAATAATGCTGTAATTGCAGATTGGTTTGTGATTTTATTGTGTTAATTTACTTTGCTGTCTAAATTATAAATGCTGCTTTTAATGGATTCAGTTTTGTGATGCCTTGAGGCCTTGGACAGAAGGCCAGGATGTAAATTGGTAATTGAAAAGTTCCTGTTTATCCATAGAACAAGATCTTAAATCTCTGATAAAACCTTTGACCCAATTAAACAAATTGAAGTAAGTTAAGAGTATTTTTTCCCAGGATAACTGACTGGTGTAACCCTATCACAGTGAGACGAAAGTGGTGTTTTGTTACAAGCCAGCCCCTAGTTGCAACTACAAAATTCCTGCAGATAGAAAGGGAGGAGACTTTGCAGCACTGTTATAATATCATGATATATGATATAATATCATAATATATGTTTGACGTCACTTCTTTCAGGTTTTGTACAGTGTTAGAATACTGTGAGGGGAACGATCTGGACTTCTACCTGAAACAGCACAAATTAATGACTGAAAAGGAAGCCCGGTCTATTATCATGCAGATTGTGAACGCATTAAAATATTTAAATGAAATCAAGCCACCCATTATTCACTATGATCTCAAGCCAGGTATGTTGATAGTGGGTCTGGAACACAGCACGAGAAAGTGGGGCAGGGCACTCTGTATTCTGCAGATTTCTGTTGTGAGAATTGCCCTGTTCATTGGTTGTGTAATAAGCAAGCTTCCAGTGCCCATAATTGCATGATCTTATCATGTATATGTAACAGGGTAAGGAATGTGAAGCAGAGCACAGGAATAAATGAACAGCTCTCTCGATGGAAGGATGTAGAAAGTGGATGTGTGCTTTTTATTTGTTCATAAATGTTCTAAATTAGGGGTGTGAGCAGTGTGGTACCCAAGTTTGCTGATTATGCCAAATAGTTCTGTGTAGTTGAAACAAAAAGGGGTTGTGAGAACTTCCAAAAGGATATCTCTGAAATGGGTGAATGGGCACTGAAATGGCAAATGCAATTCAGTGTAAGCAATGTAAGACATTCGTATTGGGGTAAAAAATTCTAACTTCACGTATAAACTCATGGGGTCTGAACTGGTGGCGACTGACCAGGAATTGGGCGAGTAGCTCAGCAAATGTGTTGACTTGTATGTGACAACTGAGAACGGTGAATTCCGTGCTTGGAATCATTAGGAAAGGGATTGAAAACAAAGCTGTCGGTATCTTAATATCGGTATACAAATCTACACTGCAGTAGCCCTTGGAATATTGTGTACAGTTCTGGCACTTCACCTGAGAATGAATATTACAGAGCTGGGGAAGGTTCAGAAAAAGACAACCAAAGTGTTTATGGGGTTGGAGCAACTCCTGTGAGGAAAAGTTACAGCAATGGGAAGCTTTTCAGTATAGAAAAAAGGCAGGGGTGGAAATGACATGATAGCAGTGCTTGCATAGTGTAAAGAAAGTGGATAGGAAGAAGTTACATTCTGCCTCCACTGTTGGGAGAATTCTGTTGCCCTTGGGAGCTGCTTGGGGTCTTCCCCTAGGCATCTGGTTGGCCACTGCGAAAACAAGAGTGCTGGACCAGATGGACCTTTGGCCTGATCCAACAGGGGTTCTTCCTAAGTTTTTGTGTTCATGTCAGAGCCTTCAACTGCAAAGAGCAATTTTGATTCCTGTGCTCTGCTTGTGTCATGTTGCATTATGGGTAAATGTTTTAAACAGGGGGTGGGAGAAGGCCGATGGATGGGAGATGGTTGCCTTAGGCTTAACAGAGGAACCCTAACCACTCTGTTACTGTTTAGGAGAGTGGGGTTCTGATAAGGTCGCTTTTTGGAGGTGGTCTGTCATCCTGGCTGAAAATAAATAAGTGTATTTGACCTCCTTCTGCATTCTCATTTGGAACAGGCTGCTGCTTCAGCAGCAGCAAAATGTAATGGGCATATTCACCTAGAAAATTGGTTTGCTTTTTTATTCTCCAGGTAACATCCTCTTGGTAAATGGTACTGCATGCGGCGAGATTAAGATCACTGACTTTGGCCTCTCAAAGATCATGGATGATGACAGTTATAATTCAGTCGATGGCATGGAGCTGACATCGCAAGGGGCTGGCACTTACTGGTGGGTGCCCTGGTCTGTTTCTTGCACTGAACTACCCATGATATTGTAGAATGTGAAGAACAGGTTATTCAGCTGAGTGGGCCAAGTCATTTTCTTTTTTTTTACAAGGGAAAAAGCTGCTGGAAGAGCCCCTGCACCTATGGTGGAGCCCACCTTGAAAAACTGTGTTAAGGTGGACAGCTCTTCCAAGTGCTTGCGTCTCACACCACCAAGAAATATAATCCGTACATCCTTACAACGCTAATAATTATAATAAAAACAACAATCTGACTGGCTTGTCCCAGTCACTGTGGGTGGCAATAAGATTCCAACCTTGTAAATGACTGCCGTACTTGGCAATATGGAGTTCACTCCTTTGGTAACTTCTACTCAGAGGCATGGAAGGTTGATAGTGAGGAAAGATATGGATTTGAATATGGCTAGTCTGCAGCTGTTAATTTCTCTGCCCCCTAGGTATTTACCACCTGAGTGTTTTGTGGTTGGGAAAGAGCCTCCAAAGATTTCAAATAAAGTTGACGTCTGGTCAGTGGGAGTAATATTCTACCAGTGCCTCTACGGCAGAAAGGTAAGCAAAATAATTTGACTGCTGCTGAATTTACCGAACTATTGAATCATAACTGCAAACTGAGTTTTTTGTTGAATTCTGTGGTGTCCTCGGCACAGAGTTCAGGTTCCCGAGACTCACTTAAGCTTTCTGGTTTAATTTTTTTAAGCACATTTGTTGTTGTCATGACTTGAAGGAATTTTTCAGCGTGTGCAAGGAAACTTCAGTAGAAGCTCCAGTGCTCAGGAAACAGAGCTTTTATAACTTCAATTAATATTATACTATCAAACAACAAAAAGCACATGAATTATAAACATCATTTTAGTCTATCAAATTCCTGGGGAAAATATGTATTTACCTGGAGCCATAAAAATATCAGGCAGAGCTCACTGAGAAGCACATTCCACAAATGAGGAGCACAACTGAAAATGCCCTCCTTTGTCACCAACCTTCAACCTGGAGATGGGCCAATATTGCCTTGTTCTCCTCCAGTCATTTTACCTTAGCACTGCACCTGCTAAATGCAGCATTGATTTAATTAATATTCTAGGTTCTGCCAACTGATTTGGGATGGGGTGGTTTGGGAAGTGAGAGATCCGATGCTTATAGGAAAAGGAAAGGGAAGCAAACTGGTAAGGGGCAATGACTGGGATGCATGTTGAGTGATCGGAAACTCTATGGGCTGAATAAATCTTACTTCCTGACTGAGAACATGTTCAGACTGGAATTTTGCTACCTTTTAAGCAAAAATCCATTACAGTGGTACCTCAGGTTACGTACTTAATTCGTTCCAGAGGTCCGTTCTTAGCCTGAAACTTTTCTTAACCTGAAGCACTACTTTAGCTAATGGGGCCTCCTGCTGCAGCCGTGCCGCCAGTGCCCGATTTCTGTTCTTATCCTGAAGCAAATTTCTTAACCTGAAGCACTATTTCTGGCTTAGTGGAGTGTGTAACCTAAAGGTACCACTGTACACATTTTCAGATTTTTGTACACCGCAAAGTAACCTAATGGGCTTTAAAAAAAATAAAAAATTGGCTACATTTCTGTGAAACCTACTGGATCCCTCTTGTTGAAATGTAAATAATGACCGTGTTCTAATATATGCATGTTGCACTCTCTCCCTCTCCCCTCCCCAGCCTTTTGGCCACAACCAGTCTCAACAAGATATTCTGCAGGAGAACACGATTCTGAAAGCAACAGAGGTGCAATTTCCTCCAAAGCCAGTGGTAACGCCAGAAGCAAAGGTAAGAGAGTGTTTCTATTTGGTATCGGCAAAGAAGCTTGGGGAAATGTAGTGACGATCTGTACTTGACAGACACATTTTTAGCTTTCATTTGAATGGCAGCATTCAGTAATGGGTACTCTTCCTATCCACTTGCAGAAATGCTTCATATTACTACCAGGAGAGGAAGGCTCCCTGTTTCTCCTGTTTCCACTGAGATTGCAGGGATGTCCACAGCTTGTGCTGAGGAAATCGTAGAGCTATTTTCAACAGATCTTTACTCCCCATCCCCCTTCCTGTTCATGACCAGGATGATGATAAAATCATACCTTGGATCCCAAATGCCTTGTCAGTCGAATGTTTTGGCTCCCAAACACCGCAAAACCAGAAGTGAGTGTTCCAGTTTGCAAACGTTCTTTGGAACCCGAACGTCTGACAGAGCTTCCGATTGGCTGCAGGAGCTTCCTGCAGCCAATTCGAAGCCACGCTTTGGTTTCTGAACGTTTTGGAAGTCGAACGGACTTATGAAACAGATTCTGTTCAACTTCTGAGGTACCACTGTATATATTTTCAAAGCTCTAAAAAACAAAGGCGGCCTAGTCTAATGCTTTCCACCCACCCATCAGTTGTGATTTGGAACATATCATTGCCCTGAAACTTGTTGGCCATTGATCTTCAGCAGAGCCAAAAACTCATTGCAGCTGGTGACTTATCTTCTGCCTCTATCAAAGCTTCCTTTTAGAAAGGATATGTCTGACAGCAGGTTACGTAGTGGAGAAAATGGAGTCCAGCTCTGCCAGGACACCACTGCGTCCTCTGTCTGTATTAGAGCAGAACCTTGGACTTTATGTGAAGTTCACTTCCGCTCTGAACCTGACATCCAGACCCACCTTGACAATGACTTGTGTGGTCAGTTAGGACAGATCTTTCCCTTTACTAGATGAATTAGACCCTTAGATGGTTGACCCGTGTTCCTGTAACCCTTTTCTTCTGTATAACCGCTGTTTTAGTTAGGGTTCGGTTTCCTTCAGCTGTAGTATTTACACACTGAGTGGTCAACTCCCCCAGTGGTAGTTCTGCCTCCGCTGGTGGATAGGAGTTAACACCCATCACTGGATTTCCTCCTCCATCCAAACAGAAGGAATTGTTCTGGTAAGGTCTGTAGGTTTCTGGTCAATCAGTCATCTCCGCAAGGTTCACCCGCTCAGTCCCACTCTAAACCATCTGTCTACAATGTAGCAAGCAGCACCATTCAGAAGCTAAGATTGAAAACTCTTCAGATCTGCTGAAGAGAGAAAAAGGCAATCATGGCTCCTCTCTTCACTTTCACTCCATGGTTCTGTTGTCAACTCACCCAGTTGCCTGATGGGTAAAATTGGAGACCAGCTTAACTGCAGCAGGCTGAGGGAGGGAGCAGAAAGAAAGGGTGGGAGAAGTCCCTGCTACTGCTTTTTATGCCATTCCATCAGACTTGAAGAGCGGTGCCTGGTAAAAGCTTAGCCTGGCAAGATCCTTCCTTGACCATCTAGACCAGCGGTTCTCAATCTGTGGGTCCCCAGATGTTGTTGGACTACAACTCCCATCATCCCTGAGCTCTGGCCTTGCTAGCTAGGGGTGATGGGAGTTGTAGTTCAACAACATCTGGGGATCCACAGGTTGAGAAAGGCTGATCTAGACAATTGCAGGATGCCCAGGAGGGTGTGTTTTACTCACAATTTATTTATCTAATCATTTTTTTAAAATTTTAAGTAAAACCAGCCTGCTTCTGCTTTTTGGAAAAGAGCTACCAGTACCAACTTCTCATGCCCATTTTCTCTTCTTTCTGTTTGTCTTCCAGGCATTTATCAGGCGCTGCCTGGCCTACCGGAAGGAAGATCGAATAGATGTTCAGCAGTTAGCATGTGACCCCTACTTGCTCCCTCACATCCGCAAATCTGTATCAACAAGCAGCCCGGCTGCGGCTGCCATTGCCTCAACCTCTGGATCCTCTAATAACAGCTCTTCAAACTGAGCAGGAACAATAGGCCAAAAAGATACATATAACCGGAACTGCAGAAAGAAAACCGAGAGAGAGTCAGAGACGTTTTGAGAAGCAGCCTTCGGGATTGGCAAGGAATCCACAAAACGGCCTCCAGAAACCGGTATCGGGTGCTTTGTTTTCCTCTTGCGCTCTTGTCCCATCCGTAGAGCAAGGCACCATTGATTCTCGGCAAGGTTCTATGGCGACTTAAGTCCAACTTAAGTGGCCAAGGAAGAGGAGATTGATTGGTCTCGTGCTGAGCAACGGCAAAGGCACTAACCGCTCTGGGCAGCAGAGAGAAAAGATGGCTCCATGTACTGTGAACTTCCAAACACCACGGACCCCGGGTGCGGTTCCAAAATGCAGGGTGCACACACACACACACACACACTGTGTGGAGAATTGCGGACTTGGCAGCAGGGTAAAGAGGACTTGGTCCACTGTCGATATTTAAAAATATGTTCCTCTTTTTTAAAAAAACACAAGACAAAAAGCAAAATAAAGTTTAGGCTGCATCTCATTTGGGGGGAAGGGGGGAAAAACCCCCACGGAGCTCAATGCTGTGAGGTTCCACTGAGGGATCGGCATTGGACTCTTGAGCCCTTTGCAAGGGAGCCAAGTATCCTGCCTGTTGATAGCACCAGCATTAGCATGTCAGCCCAAATAATTTCAGTTTTAAAATAACGACTTTTATTGGGGGGGTTTTGGTTGTAAGGTGAAAGAACTAGCAGGTCAATGTGGCAGCCCCCTCTCCCTTTTCTTTAGGTTGGCCTCATATTCTGTGAAGGAGGAGTACAATGTAATGCAGAGGGTGCGTTACAGCTAAGAACATAGGTTTCTGTCCTCGCTCCAGCCCCCCAGGAAACTGCTTTTTGGCAGGTACTTGACGGTTATCCCTCTTCAGAATAAAACTAAGTGTTTCTAATTTTTTATTTCCCCCCAATGTTTTCCTCGTGTGGTGTTCGGATCCATTCACTAATGTCTCTTTTGGGTGATGGCATTCTCTTTTAACACACACAAGGATGACAGAACTCTAGACAGATTACCTCCCTTCCCCTTTTTCTCCCTCCCTTTATTTTCATTTTTTTTAATCTTTCTGTACTGTCTCAGAAGCATCAGCTACATTAACACCCCAAAAGGACACTTATCCTGAAGAACAGCTAGATTTTTTTTTAAATCTTAAACTTTGTGTTTCCGTTTCTTTATCAGAGTTTTGAGTTTGCTTTTTTTTTTCCTTTTTTACATTACTGCTCTTGGTCCTTGACTCTCTTTTTTTTCACCTTTTAAGAAAGACATGTAAACCAAAGAAGAATCCAGTTGCTTGAATCTTGTGGCAGAATGCTACTCCTGCACGTGGCCAAAACGTTGTTTGCTGAAAACCTTGAAAGCCGTACTGTATGGTCAGGACTTCGATTCTGGCCAGGATTTCGATTCTGCACCCACAAGTGATGATTCTCAACCCTCCCTCCTCAGCTTCCTGCAGATTGGGGTGCAAGTAGAAGTAGCAGGGGCGAGGCGAGGGGGACCAAGCCATATCGAGATTTAGGGGACTTGCGGAAGAGCTGAGCTGGGAAGTGGAGGCTGTATGCGTGTGTGTGTTGGTCTGTTTGTTCATCTCTAGCTACTCCTGCAGATCAGGTGGAAAGGACCTGGGTAGGCGAGTGTAGAGCTGGGTGTGGCTGTCTTGTGTGTGCCTCACCCTCCCATTTATTCCAACGGCTTAATCACCAGAATAGATGAGGTACCATTTGATCAGGAGGCGAGCCTGTGCCTGTTTAAATGGCGTTAAATGAAGTTGTGCAGGGAAGTGAGGAACTGTGATGTCTCATCATTACAAATGAAGGCCCTGCAAAAAGGCTCTTGAGATAATGCTTTTTTAAATAAAGAAAGAAATCTCACCCCAAACAGGTGCCACGAGTCCACCTTCGGGGACAGAAGGGTTTTCCTCACTTGTTCCTGAGAACTGAGGGTGTAGCTTTCTTTAGTTCCTCTGGTGGAACAACTGGTATTTGGACTTCTTCTACTGGGCAGAAAGTAAGAGAACTCTAGGGCCAGGGGGAAAGGCGAGCATACCATTAGGCTATTGATAAGGCTTCTGGTAAAGTTTACACACAGACACACACAAACACCCCACCCCACAATTTGCCTCTGAGCATGGGAATAAAACACACAGCCAACTTTTTTGTCTTTTCTTCCCCACCCCAACCTCCTTTTCTTGTCCTAGGAGAAAACCAGGTCTTATATTCCATTTAGGGTTTTTCTAGTCCATGGTTACTCGTCATTTTTTTCACCAAAACACAGCTTGGGGCTATGTGTGAGCTGGCAAAATGCAGGCGCTGGTGTCTTGGCTGCCACAGCAAAGTACAGCTGCTGTCTGCTTGCGGAGCCCTTGTCTCAGCCTGTTTGGGGTTGAGCTTGTGTTATATTTCTGCAGCTAAATTCAAGACTTGAAGCATGCTGTCCTGGAAAGCGCTTGGTCCTAGCATTTTATCCCCCCGATTGCCGTTCTTGGAACTTAGCCCAAAGCAAGCTTTCACTTCAGGCAGGTTAAAACTTGGATTTACCAGCTTGTGGTGGAGCTAATTATTGATCACTCGTGGAGAGAACCCTATCCCATGTGAGACTTAAAAAGAAGTTTTAAAATTTTGTTTTCTCAAAGCCCAACCTGCCTTTGAGCCATAAATTGTATTTCTTTCCCTCTCTCCACCCACCCGCCCTCATTTACATAGTGACTGTCAGCTGTTTCAGTCACTATTGGTTGTGCCTGGGTAGGAGCCACCATCTTTTCATGGTGTTCATCACAGAAGCAGGATAGATCTCTCTGGATGAAAAATGCAGACTGTGACTTTCCCTTTTCTTTTCTCCCCCCCCCCCTTTTTTAAGCTGTTGCTGAAATGGGTTTTATTTCAGGTATCAAAACCTTTTTATTGCCACACTGTTCATTTTACTGAAAGGAAAGAGGAAATGTGTATGGATTTGTAACTTGAAACTAGGCCAGACTGTTTTGGCTTTGCCCAGCAGACAAAAATACGGATATTAAACAAGTTTTAAGAAACTGAACTTGATGGTTTGTTGCATTTGAACTGCTGGTTGGTCCTTATGCTATGGGGGCAGAGACATGTGGCACAACCTGAGGAACCAAATGTGTATCACATTTGTTAGGATAATGCAGAATGATCAAACAGCTTATTAGGTGCCATAAAATACTATTACCCATCCACAAAGGGAACAAAAATACTCAATGGAGTCATAGTTCTGGCAACACTTTCTGTTGGATCATTTGAGTTCATAATTGATATAACTACAGTGGTACCTCAGGTTACATATGCTTCAGGTTACAGATTCCGCTAACCAAGAAATAGTGCTTCAGGTTAAGAACTTTGCTTCAGGATGAGAACAGAAATCGTGTGGCAGTGGTTTAGTGGCAGCGGGAGGCCCTAATAGCTAAAGTGGTGCTTCAGGTTAAGAACGGACCTCCAGAACGAATTAAGTTCTTAACCCAAGGTACCACTGTAATTCTACTTAAACGCTCCAAAATTTGGCAGTTTGCAACCCCATGGAGTCTTGGTCTTGCATATAATTGTAAACAAAGGGTGGAGGAAACCTTGGCAACAGTGACGCCAGGAGCAAAAATAATTTCCCTGCCATCAGTGATTGCTCGATGATAGAACATTGATTTGGGGCTATTTGCATATGAGAGATTTAATATGGAACTGCAAAGGTTGGCTTCTTTTTCTTCACTTACAAAATGAGAGCCTAGGTTCTGTGAATCTATATAAAGAGCAGTAGATTGTACTGGATCCAAAGCAACCATGGTTGTAGCAGTTGCTCTGGGTTTCAGGTTTTACTTGCATCACGCCTGGGGTAGCTCAGTTGGTAAGAGCATGAGACTCTTAATCTCAAGGTCTGGGTTCAAGTCCCATGTTGGGTGAAAGATTCCTGCCTTGGACTAGATGACCCTTATGGTCCTCTACAATTCTACGATTTGTGATGGTGTGTGGAATCAGGCCTCATGCAAATTTCTATTTTGCCTTGCCAGTGCAGAGTCTTTCTTTTATCACTAGAGGGCAGAGTAATCACAAATACTATGTGAGAAATTTGTGACTTGCGAACACCCTTACCTTGTCCTGCAAGAAAGACAGGTTCCTGCGAGTCCAAAGCACGCACTCACAGGGAATATTGTGCACATAATTAATTAATTCAATTTTGTTATTTAAAGCATTTCTACCTTGTTATTCCTTAAGAGGAGGCCAAGGTGGCCCGCAAAAAAATAAGTTAAAGCATTATCAATGGGAAAGATCCAAAAACGTAAGATCTGTGGCCCAGTTCTATTAAAACCATTTCCAGTATTGTTCATTGCTCAGGCCTTGCCTCTTACTGATGAACCTCAGCTACTGTCATGCATAGGTTTTGTTTTATGATTTGTATCACTCAGTCGCCCCCAAATACAAGGATGCAGCAGAAATTGGTTTTCTCAGAGGAAGCTATTGGTCATCTCAGCCTGAGTAATTGCTCTGGGCTTGCTTCTTTCCAGTCCAGAAACATGCCCAGAAGAGTATTGTGCAGAAGAATGGAGTCTTCTATGGCCGTGTCATTTTCATTTCTAAATTATGAAAAATAAACATTTTGGAGTTTAACCATGAAGTGACCTCCAGTTCAAAGCCTGGAATATATGTGTCTCAGCTATCAGAAGTTTAGAAAACACTGATATAATTTTATTCTGCAGGATTGCTTCATAATTTAAAGGGTGCTTTATTTCATCAGATGTGTTATCTGGTTTGTAGTATTGTAAGACAGAGATGGGGAACTGGTGGCCCTCCAGATCTTATGCCATTCAACTGCCATCATCCCTATTTGCCATGTTGACAGGAGCAGATGGAAGCTGGGATTCAGCAACATCTAAAGGGGCTTCAGGTTCCCCATCCTAAAGATCTAACAGTATCCTGGATGTTCACTGAGCTCCAGTGAGGTAAAGGCTGTGCAGAAAAGAGAGGATCCATTTCTGTCAAAGGAGCATGCAACTTGCAATAGACAGACATGTACAGCAACTCGTTCAAAATGCGAACGGCATATGATTTTATATCCCTTCAGGTGTGGCAATTCAAAGTGATTCTATGTGGCAGGCATGTGTTTCACAGGGAGATGCTGATCACTATTCGTCCAAGAGTGGCAAATTTGAAACAGGTCTGTGAACTCCCATCTCACTGGACAGGACTGACCAGATTGACTCTTTTCCCCCTTTGCTAATTTTGCAACACCCCGGAGGAGCTGGGTCTGAAGTATGAATGATAAGAGAAGAAAGAACTTGGTCCACCAATAGCCATCTTGTTACTTCATCTTTACCTGATTTACACCAGAAATTTCCACTGCAGTCTTGATCTTGGAAGATGGACGTCATCTGAGAGGGTGTTGGATCATGTATAAATAGGCTCTGAGCACAGCCCTAAATCCCTGTCCTGGGATATACCTAGGTGTTGACAAGGTCCCCAACTGTGTCTTGCTATTTTAAGTGGCTGATAAGTTGCTTTCTAAACTGACCCCTCTGCATCTTAGCAATGAAGATCCAGGAAGATAACTCTGTTAGGGTCAGTGAGGGCTCTTCTCGCCCATTACCAATGTTATCCAAGCCAATCTAGTTTTCTTCTGGGGTCATGTTAAGTACCCCCCCCCCATGCTTGTCCTTCCAGCAGAAGCACCAAGGAGTGGACAAGGACATCCTAGGGTAACTGTTGGACATAATGGTTTTGCAAATACCATCTCCAGATTTAGGGCAGTGTAGCTGGTTGTTCCCCTGCACACGGCTCCGATCCAAGGGGGCACAAAATAATAGTAACAGTAATACCTATATTTATATGAATACCTGCTGAGATCCATAAAAAAGCAACTGTATCAAAATGAATTATTGTGAAAATAATATTTCGGGACGGCACCAAATTTTGTCCTCACTCCAGGCCCAATATTACCAAAGTCCACCTCTGCAAATACCATCTCTTCTAATGATGTTTTTATTAACAGGGAATGTTTCTAGTCTTGGAAGATGTTAGATTTCTCCAGAATGTGTGCATTGTATGCTAAGAGCTGGAAGTATCCCAAGGCAGCCTTGAAACCTTTAAAAAAAAAAAATAGCTGCCTAGATCTGTATTCCCTCATCCGAATTCTGCCGGGTTCTGCTGCCGCTAGTCAAAGAAAGTAGTGACGGGCTATATACTAGCCTCACTCAGTGTAAGCCACAATCATGTTCATAACTGGTGTTTTCTTTGATACTGTTTGCTAAACGCGACAGCAAAAAGCAGAAGCGTCCCTTCCTATTTGTGTGGCTATCCAAAAAGTCCAGGAAACATTTAGTACAATACAGTGGTGCCTCGCAAGACGAAATTAATTCGTTCCGCGAGTTTTTTCGTCTAGCGAATTTTTCGTCTTGCGAAGCATGGTGTCGGGAAAGTTTTGGAAAAGCTTCAAAAATCACCAAAGTCTTCAAAAACCTCAAAAAAGGCTACCACACCGCGTTCTATGAGTTGCTCCTCAAAGTCAAGTCGCAACTGTATTAACGGTGTTAAGAAAAAGGAAACAAACTTGCAAGACGTTTTCGTCTTGCGAAGCAAGCCCATAGGGAAATTCGTCTTGAGAAGCAGCTCAAAAAACGCAAACCCCTTTCGTCTAGCGAGTTTTCCGTCTTGCGAGGCATTCGTCTTGCGGGGCACCACTGTAATCTTAAGCGGAGCTTGGGTGAATGAACAGTTCATCCCTGACAGAGGGATTTATGTACAGTGGTGCCTCGCAAGACGAAAAGAATCCGTTCTGTGATTCTCTTCATCTAGCGGTTTTTTCGTCTTGCGAAGCAAGCCCATTGACTGATTAGCGGATTAGCGCTATTAGCAGCTTTTAGCGGCTTATCTGCTGATCGGATCAGCTGATAAGCGGCTTAGCGGCTTAGAAAAGGGGGGGGGAGGGAAAAAACCAGCAGGAACCCGCAAGACATTGTCGTCTTGCGAAGCAAGCCCATAGGAAATTTGTTTTGCAAAGCACCTCCAAAACGGAAAACTCTTTCGTCTAGCGAGTTTTCCGTCTGGCGAGGCATTCGTCTTGCGGGGCACCACTGTATAAGCTAAACAAGCTATAGCTTAGGTGGGGGGCCCCAAAAAAATTAAAGGTAAAAAAATGGATGTACATTTCCAAATGCGGGTGGCGCTGTGGGTTAAACCACAGAGCCTAGGACTTGCCGATCAGAAGGTCAGTGGTTCGAATCCCTGTGACGGGGTGAGCTTGGTCCCTGCTCCTGCCAACCTAGCAGTTTGAAAGCACGTCAAAGTGCAAGTAGATAAATAGGTACTGCTCCAGGCGGGAAGGTTAAAAAAAATATGGCATTTTCGTGCGCTGCTCTGGTTCACCAGAAGCGGCTTAGTCACACTGGCCACATGACCCAGAAGCTGTACGCTGGCTCCCTCGGCCAATAAAGCGAGATGAGCACCACAACCCCAGAGTCGGCCACGATTGGACCTAATGGTCAGGGGTCCCTTTACCTTTACATTTCCAAAATATAAGATAAAAAACAATTAAGTAAAACCTACACACAACAACAGTGTTTTGTGTTGTGTAGGCTCCTATTTGTTATGTGCAAATGGCTTTAGATACCTATTAGGTCCATATAGCATTTATTCAACACCAAAAAAACAGCGACAATTTGTTGTTGACAAACGACAGATGGACATATAAAGAGCCAGGTTACCTTCAGTAGCTTAGGGCCACATCAAACCTAAATCCGGCCCTGGGTGAACTAAGTAAGAGATCCCTGCATTGCAGGGAGCTGGGCTACTGGGTGACGCTGGAGTCGCTCAGAACTCTATGGTCCTATGAGAACGCGCGCCGCTCTTTGTGAGGGGACGGGAGGACTTTTTAACCATAGAGTTGCCCAGCGGGATAGCCGGGCACAGCAACCCCTCGTCGCCTGACTTCCTGTCTGTGTCTGTGTGTGTGAGGTGACGGCTGTACCGGAAGCGCAGGGCCGCCTACAACTCTCGGGCTTCTCTCCCATCCTCTGCTCCTCCGCAACTTCTTCGCGTCCGGGGACGACGACGACGACTCGGCGCATCTCCTGCGAGGGCTGCTTGCTGAGGGGGCCCGGCATCCTGAGGGGCGAGAGATACCGCGCAGCGCAGGCCTTTTCGTGCACGAGGCGCGCGGGTGCTGCGCGGGCGCCGTTACCTGCCAACAGGTGTTTCGTTTCCCAGAGCGACCCCCGTCCGGCCCGCGCTCCCGGGATGGCCCTCAACAAATCTATGCACGCGAGGAACAGATACAAGGACAAGCCGCCGGATTTCGCTTACCTGGCGTCCAAGTACCCGGAATTTAAACAACACGTGCAGATAAATTTGTCCGGGAGGGTGAGGTAAGTTAGTAGCATATGTATGTATTCTGAATAATACAGTATAATCTAGTAATATTATTATTATTATTATTATTATTATTATTTATTATTTATTTGAAATCAGTTTTTTTTTAAGTTCAGGAGAGTCTTTATGTATGTTACAGTTGCTGCCAGAATTCTAATCGCAAAAGGCTGGAAGGGAGAGGATATTTCCATCTAAATTAGAGTGGCAAAACAAAATAAGAGAGTGCGCTGAACTGGCGAGATGATTATCAGCAAGGTTAAGAGACGTTACAGATGGAAAATTTATCAGAGAGTGGGATATATGCAGAGTATATGTAAAAGAACATTGTCAAAAGATCAATCCGTTGGCAGGTCTTGATTGAGCTTCGGTGTGTAAGCAGGATAATTTTACAAAATAAAATTTATATTAAGTCAAATAACATGGAGAAAGTAAAGTTTAAGCGCATATTTAAGGAAATTAATTCAGGAACTCAAGGGGAAGATTGGAGGTCTTGTCAAATTTAATCACAGATGGATGTACAAAGCAAGTACTAGTTAAAGAATGAATAATTGTTTGTTTCATATTTTGCCTATAACATCTATTGCATACTTCTGTTACAAAGTTTTCAACCGATAAAACATTTAAAAACTGGAGGGGGGGAGTGAAATCATTTTTATTTGATTTTACAGATATGAATTTATAACATTCCAAATGCATATCCATATATAGAGATTACTCTGGATCTCGAGACTCCCCCCCACCCCCTCCATGGGTCCTATTGTCAATATTTACAACTGCATATTATTCCATACAAAAATAAGAGTATTGTTTTTATAATATAGTAATATTATAATATAGAAATAACACACCCGAAGACACCAAAACCTGCAACACTATAAATAATATCTATAGAAGTAATATTATAAATAATAATTTTATTCTTCTCAGTAGCCTAATATAATGTAACATAATTATAATTATATTAGGCTGCCAATAAGAATCGCACTTCATGCCGATAGCAAAAAGGCAAGGTTTTTTGTGGGGTTTTTTGCCCTGCATTCAAAAACGTGAGCCACTTGGGGGTTAGAGGAGGAATCACAGAACTGTAGAGTTGGAAGGGAGCCTGCCCCCCCCCCCTGGGTCATTTAGTCCAACTTGCTGCAATGCAGGAATCTTTTTACCCTATGTGGCTTCCAGTGCCACGTTACTGAGATTAAGTGTCTTATGCTCTACCGGCATAAACTGGAGTTTATGATATGCGTTGTGTTCATTTGCAGGCACGGGCCTGGTTCAGCCTTGGAAATAAGCCCACAAATGCTACTATAGCCATACCTCGTGTTGTGCTCTGCTCTTCTTACGGACTTTCAGCTTACGAACATGGCAAACCCAGAGGTGTTTACTTCCAGGTTTGCCGCATGCACAGAAGCGATCTGCGCGCTTTGCGCATGTGCAGAAGTGCTTGATCATCGCGCACATGCATGGAAGAGGCGCTCTAGTTGCGGACTTTTTGGGATGCGAATGGCACCCCGAAACGGATTAAGTCCGCAACTAGAGGTACCACTGTAGATCACTAAGAGACTAGTAGCTTGCAGTTTCCATTCCAGCCACAGAGGAGGGAAGCCCCTTACTTTGCAGAGAGGTTTGACCACAGCGCACCAAACCAAGCTCCTCCTCTTTAGTGCCCCCAAGTGGATATCTTTATTCTCTTGCCACCTCCACTGAAACAGCTTTTTAACCTCTGGAAACTTACTGGCCCAGCATGCTTTCTGTACTGAGTAGAGTGGTGAGATCATCAGGCTTGGGTTGAACAACAAGGCCTCAAAGCTTTTTCTTTCTTTTTAAATTCCCTGCTATTCTTATTTGCAAGAGTGAACATAGCCAAGTCTGGCATCTGTAGTGCATTCCACACTATGTTCCTTGATGCAAAACAGGAATTCTTCAGCGCACCTATTGTCTTGTGCTTTTCAGTGTGAACTTCAAGGATCCAGAAGCGGTGAGAGCCTTAACATGCACCCTGTTGAAAGAAGACTTTGGACTACAAATTGACATACCTTTGGAAAGGCTCATTCCGACTGTTCCCTTGAGGCTCAACTATATCCACTGGGTCGAAGATCTGATTGCTCAGCAGGACGCGGCTGCTAAAGATTCAGCTACATGGGGAATAGACATAGGTATGCTTCGTGTTGGTGACTTGTAGATCAGTCCTAAGTCCCACTACACACGTGGGCCACTTGTGTTGTCACAATATCACCATAATTTAGCCTTTGTCCTGTAAGTTCCCAGCACAAAAGTTGAAGGGGGGGGGGGATGCTATTTACAAAAAGCGCAGAGCAGAGCATCAGC